>NC_085138.1:391824876-392022866 GCF_035046485.1 Aedes albopictus | reverse complement strand
ATTTACACTCCCGTTCAAAAGTTTGGGGTCACCCCCTCAAAAACATGTCATTTTTTTAGGCCCATATTCCCGCCAATTTGCGTCCGATTTCAAAACCCTAGGTTTCATTTAAAAGATAATAAGTCAAAGAAACTTTGAACATGATTTAAAAGAAACTTTTTCAAAAAAATTTGTATGTAAACTTAACCCAAAGTTGCCAAATTTTCTAAAAAAAATGAATAAAAACTTACGGCAGTGTCGCTGGAAGTTGGGTCGACCAAATTTTAAGATGAGAGCGGTAATATGACCCATTTTCTATTAGCTTTCAACTGCTTTTTACAGAACTTAGCTAAAAAATCTAGAAAAAAAAGTTATTAAGTAAATTAATCCTTGATGTCATCGACCAAAAGTTTGGGGTCACCCCTCAATATGATGTTTCGGCCAAAAGTTTGGGTCACTTTCGTAAAACATGGAAAAGTGATTTGGTGATATCTTCGTCATCTATAGTTCAATTTTAATTATTTTTGGCTCATTTCAAAGATAATTAACTAAATTTACGTTTGATGTCTTTGACGATTTTTGCTTGATTCGTTTGATGATTTTAACGATTTTTGTATATAAAAATGTTATGTAAAGTTAGCACATTTTACCACGCTTCAAAAAATGAGGCAACTTTACGTTATGTTTTAGTATGTAAATTTCAACAAATATGTGTGGTACAATGTCTATGCAGTAAGTATCATTCATTTTGTTTCAAATAAGCCAAGAAGAATTAAAATTGAATGAAAGATGACAAAGATATCAACAAATCACTTTTCCATGTTTTACGATAGTGACCCCAAACTTTTGGCCGATACATCATTTTGAGGGGTGACCCCAAACTTTTGGTCGATGACATCAAGGATTAATTTACTTAATAACTTTTTTTTTCTAGATTTTTTAGCTAAGTTCTGTAAAAAGCAGTTGAAAGCTAATAGAAAATGGGTCATATTACAGCTCTCATCTTAAAATTTGGTCGACCCAACTTCCAGCGACACTGCCGTAAGTTTATATTCATTTTTTAGAAAATTTGGCAACTTTGGGTTAAGTTTACATACAATTTTTTTTGAAAAAGTTTCTTTTAAATCATGTTCAAAGTTTCTTTGACTTATTATCTTTTGAATGAATCCTAGGGTTTTGAAATCGGACGCAAATTGGCGGAGATATGGGCCTAAAAAAATGACATGTTTTTGAGGGGGTGACCCCAAACTTTTGAACGGGAGTGTATGTACTTTCTCAGGCAGCGACATGAAGCAACCAAGCAAAGCCCAACAGTTGCAATATTAGGCACCCTGATTTCTTTTTTTTACCAACTTGGAAGAATCGGCTAGTGCTTCCGATCGGGGATTAGAGCCCTAATAAGATTACGTGTAAGTGCACCTACTACAAGCGGCAACCATGGGGACGGCAGGACCCTGACCATATCCAGTCAGCCAGTGGCGGATCGAACTTGTCTCCGAAAGTGTATTGGCACTTGTGATAAGAAGACAACGAAGACGTACGAAATAAAATTGGACAATATCGGTAATAAAGCGCTTTGTTGACGATAGCTCAATAGACGACAGCCTTTAGGCAGGCATGATAATAGCTTAAGCTGCCTTCGTTTCATTGTCCTATTTTTTGATCTCTTTATTGGCTAAGTTGAAACGGGGGATACCATTTTAACCAGATAATAAAAATACGCAAAAGTTTCTCAAGAATATCTAATTAGGTAAGGGCAGTGGCGTAGCCAGAAATTGTCTCTGGGAGGGGTTTTCAACGGTCAATGATACCTTTTTTGATTAGACATTTACATTTTGTAAAATGTAATGAGCAATTGTATTCGTAGTTTGAAAATAGCGGCGCAGCCGAAAATTGTTTCGTCGCAAAGCGCTTTATACTGAAAATTTGTTCCACAAATTTTGGCTCTGGGGGGGGGGGGGTTAAACCCTAACCCTGCCTCCACGGGTCAAGTGATGACAAAGATCGCCATCTAAGAGTTTTGTACTTAGCTGGTAGTGCAGCCTATGCACTGTTGTCCTTCTGATTTCAGCTAGATTTAGGAGGTACGACCCGAGCGTCTGTTCACCAAGGAAGTGCGGCTCAAACAGCGTCTGCTCTTGCATCCAGCGCCAGCGGCTCAGTAAGAAATGCTGCATCACGCTTATCTAGATCCAAGTGGTAGCCCCAGCAGCGTGGTCGTCCCAGGGTTGTTTGGGACGGTAAACAGAACTAACACGATGGCCCTCCGACGAGACAGGAGTGTTGGCGTAGGCCCAATAAGCCACCCGTAACACCCGTAAAAGTCTCCATTACGAATAACATAGGAGAAAATATCGCTCGACACAATCGGCAAAGACCCACGCGACAAAAAAAGGACTACGATTGGAAACTTGAGACATGAAACTGCAAGTCACTTAGTTTCCCAGGATGAGACAGAATAATCTACGACGAATTACATCCCCGCAACTTTGACATCATGGCGTTGCAGGAGCTTTGTTGTACTGGACAGAAAGTGTGAAAAAGCGGGCATCGAGCGGCTACCTTATACCAAACTGTGGCACCACCAATGAACTGGGAAAAGGATTTATATGCGACAACATGTGGTCGGGTGGCAGCCGATCAACGCAAGGATGTGCATGTTGAGAGTTAAGGGCCGTTTCTTCAACTACAGCATCATCAACTGCCCACTGCTCACACGAAGGGAGACCTGAAGACGTTAAGTAAGTGTTCTACGCGAGTTATAACAAACATACGATGGTTGCTCGCCACGTGACGTGAAAATCGTTGTCGACGACATGAACGCGCAGGTAGGAAGGGAGGAAATGTACAGCCCAGTAAGCGGGCTGCACGCCGTATCGAATGATAACCCGTGGTATGGTAGTCCGAAGCACTTTCTTCGCCCACAAAGGTATCCATAAAGCCAACTGGAGGTCACACGACCATCAAACAGAAAACCAAGACGACCCCGTTCTAATTGACGGTAAATTCTTCTCGGATATAACCAATGTCCGCACATACCGCAGTGTGAATATAGTTTTGGATCACTACTTAGTCGCTGTATGCATGCGCTCAAAACTTTCGACGGTTATTACCATGCGTCGAGGTCAAACGCCGCGGCTCTACTTTGAACGGCTGCAGAACGTAGAAGTGGCTCGAGACTACACGCAGCAGTTAGCAGTGGCCCTTCCAACGGAAGAGCAGCTTGACGCAGCTACACATGAAGATGGCTGGAGGGACATCCGACCCGCCATAGGTAGTACCATAGGTGTACCTCAGCTGCAGCACTAGGCTTCGCGACTCCAAATCACAGAAACGACTGGTACGGCGGTGAACAGTTGAAAAACGATATGAATTCAGCATGGGCGAAAATGTTGCAGCATTGTAGGAGCCACGTTACAGACAGGCACGGAACAGGCAGAACTCAGTCTTTCGGGGGAAGAAGCGCCAGTAGGAAGAACGAAATCGCAAAGCGATGGAAGAGCTGTACCGCGCTAAGGACACACGAAAGTTCTACGAGAAGCTGAAGCGCTCGCGCAGAAGCTTTGTGCCACAAGCCGACATGTGCCGAGATAATCACTGGAATATTCTCCTGAGCGAGCGTGAGGTATTTGAGTGCCCAAGTAACACAGCATGTCTTATAGAAGTTATTTCGAATCCAGTATGACCAGTTACAAAGTTTTGGTTTGAAGCAATAAACCAATTTTCAGACTGCTATAAGATTGAAAAAGTACAGAAGGTGTAGCCTGCGCAACATCTTTGTGATGTCATATTCATGTTCTATATGAAGCTGAGCATACTTAATTATGTATCTTCGTATGTTTTCCATTATATATTTTCAACAAATTCTAGAAAACAGTGCCTTGGCAATCAAGATGTTTTATTGCTGTAGATAATTAAGTTTCAAGATGTCAATAATAAACATCTACAACTGCGAAAATCGACATGCATAATTAATTCTACCAAGCCGCTTTAGCGCCCAATTGCCATACTGTGATCATAAATTTTAATGCCAATCATTTTTTACGATGAAGGACTATTGTACCCCGATAAAATTAATGCGCCTTATAAATCAGTATTTTTGAAGAATTTTGCATCAAAATAAATAAATAGTATTCATCTAATTTTAACAGTCTAATTTTAAACTCAAACATGCTTTATTTTTCTCAAGAATTTGTCAAGTTTATACATACATATCACATATTTTTGAAACATAATAGAATATTTGACAAATATTCAATAATTTAGGAATAAAATGAAATGGCACTTTGTGACATGGCTTGATACATGTTTTGAGATATGATTCAAAATTGGCTTCATATAGTTTTTGTGGATAATTTTGTTGCGGTTGTTGTTGGTTCTCATGTTTGTTTTGGTATTTGAACGGTTTGATATCTGTCACAATTTGGAAAGACAACAAATATCAAGTATCAAATAATTATCACAGTTTATACATTGATGCGAGCTCAAAGAGCATTATGCTCGGGAAAATCGGCCCTTCTAGATAATCATGTATTTTGTGGTAATTTTTTTTATATAGGTATTCAAAACTAAGATTCTGATATCAGTATATTTTTTTACGTATGTAATAAAAATCGATTCTACATTTCTATGATCGGTAGTGTAGCATGTCCCTGTTAAAAAAAAATGAATTAGGATTATGTTACACATGTTTTCTATCATACTGCAGAAAACCAAAATTCGAGTAATTATAAACATACGAAACATACTATATTTTGTGTAAACATGATTGAAAAAAAGTCTTAAACAAGAAACTGCAAATGTTACTCCAATATGGCATATAAGTAGAACATACTGAGCATGTATGGTAAAAAACAAAAAGTACTTAAATAGAACATACCCTACATAATCGAAAACAACATGCAAGGTTTGTTTGAGAAAACAAAATATAATCTTTAATAAGACTTCTGAATAGAAGACCACTGTGCATAAGTTTTAGGTATCATGAAAACGACATATCCATGACATAACATGTGTTCGGCAATGAACACAAGAACTTATGGCGAATCACTGGACTGTATTGGTACGGCAGATAGAGAACAGGGTTTTCGGATTGGGAGGAGATAATCACTTTATCACTTGTTCATAACACTACTTTATTCTCTACTGCTACTATTTACATTTGGATTAATTTCACTTCGCGTTGTTAAAGCCACGCGAAAGCTTGTAATATAATCACCTTTGAAATTCAACTGACTTGCGACCGCGAACGGGTCGCATATCTATATTAGACTGGCCCAAATACATAAATGTCGAAAAACTCCACGGGGCACCCTCCAGAATCGTGCCTTTGGACGAGAAGAACAGCCTGTGAAAATTTCAGCTCAATCGGTTAAAACTGAGCTGGCGCAAAAGGGTTGAAGGTTTATATGGGATTTCCAGTCCAAATATATGGGAAATTGGATGACCTCCAGTCTCCCATCCAGTACGCTGGATTGACAAGTTCGATTTAGCTTAGAATTGGAAAAATAGCAGCTGATACCCTAAGGAACAACTTTATAGAAGACCATATCATGAATTTCGACAACTTTTTTTCTCACCATACAAATGTGGGCCGGTCTAATCTATATATATAAAAATGAGTTTGAAGTCCCTTTGAGGCAACAAAACTCACGAACGGCTGAACCAATCAGGATGACTCTGGCATGGTTTGATTCATATTCATGGTGGCTGTGTTTATAAGTAAAAAAAGTAAGAAAAATGGTAAAACCCTGATTTTTTATGACCTGGGAAGAAAATTAACACGATCTAATTGAAACCAATCTAGAGTGCGGTGCTTAAATGAGCTCAAAAGCTGTCACACCACCAAAAGATTGGCAAGACAAAGTTTGCCGGGACAGCTAGTACAGTGCGAGAAATAAGTATAAAGACAGAGCCGTTTTCCATACAAAATAATCATGTTTAGGGATAAAAATCTCTTTTTCTAGCGATTCGATTGTTATGGAATTTTGCCTGCAATCTCAAAATAACTAGAATTTTGGCTAGAAATATAAATCATCATCCATGAAAACATTTATATCGACTTTTCAGATTTAAATAAATATAAATACACATTTTTATATGGAAATCAGTGTCTTTATATTAATTTGAATCAGAAAAGTCGATATAAACGTTTTCATTGATATACAGGGGATAGACAAAATGATCGGGACAGGCAAAAAATCCACTTTTCAAAAAATGTCCAATTAGCTGTTGCTTTTTGATAAGTGCATCAAATATTCTAAAATTTTCACTGTAAGTTGATCAACTAGTTGTGTATTAGTGGACAAAATTTGGAAAAGATCGGGCTATTATGCACGAAGTTATAAGCATTTTAGAAAAAGGTAGAATTATCCAATAGCCAACTTTGAGTTGTTATATCTCCGGATTCAATGAACCGAATGCAATGAAATTTTGTCCATTTATGACTCATATAATGAGCTCTGCAAAACGTTTGACACAACATGAAGTTGTTAACGAGAGAAAAAGTTATAGCGATTTCATTATTTTATGATTTTTTAGTAAATTGGTCTATTAATTAATGTGCATCCCATAACTTTTTCAATGAATTGTCGCCTATGTTGTTACTTTCTTTCAAAACATATCTATATTCAAGAGAATCAGAGGGAATTTAAATGAACTATAATTAGCATCTTGAATTTTTAAACGATGTTGCAATTTAAGAAAATTTGGTGTTTTATTAGAAAAATAATCTAACCGTTATAATTTTCTTCCGTGTTAAGAATTTTTAGTTATATCAAAAGTTTTTCCAAGTTTATTATATAAGTCATAAATGGTCAAAATTTCATTGCATTCGGTTTATTAAATCCAGAGATATAGCAGCTCAAAGTTGGCTATCGGATAATTTTACCTTTTTCTAGAATCTTTATAGCTTTGTGCAGAATCGTTTGACCTTTTCCGAATTTTGTTCACTCATACACAAATAGTTGATCAACTTACAGTGAAAATTTGAGAATATTTGATCCAGTTATCGAAAAGTTACAGCTATTTGAAAAATTTTTGAGGGAGAAAAATTTTGCCTGTCCCGATCATTTTGGCTATCCCCTGTATAAATCATCATCTAGCCAAAATTCTAGTTATTTTAAGGTTGCAGACAAAATTCCATAACAATCGAATCGCTAGAAATAGTTATTTATGCAACAAGTTGCAAAATGATGATTTTTTCAGCACGAGTCGTACATTTATCCAACGAGGCTTGCCGAGTTGGATAAATACGACGAGTGCTGAAAAAATCGAGTTTTGCAACGAGTTGCATACAAAGTTTTTTGTAATTGCAAAAAAAAATACCCATCCAGTATAATCCTTGGTATAATCTTGCTACACATACATGTATCAATACGAACCACGTGGCAGCATTCATGCGCGTCAGCGTGGTGCTTTTGTTTGATCAGGTAGGCTATGATAGGGTAGGTGTCAGAAATTTGCAAACTCCCGTCGTCGTCGTCGTACCGCAACCGCAGCTTGGGCAAGAGCAAAAGTAGCTTCAGCTGCTGCTTCTACGCCTGATCTGCAGTCTTAATCTGAATCTGGATAGTCCTGATTCAGATTCGAGCTCATTAGAGGATGTAGAAGTAGTAGCTGTGTCTACGGTAGCCTCAAAAGTTATCGAAAAGTGGGCTCTGGCAAAGGTGTCGAAAAGTGCTACTTTTCAGCACTCTTAAGAGTGCCGAAAAGTAGTACTTTTCGGCACTTTTGTTTTAGTGAAGAAAAGTAGGCCGTTTCAACGTTACAACCGCGAGTGAAAAGTAGGGGAAAACGCAACGCAATTACAAAAAAGATATTTTGATCCCTAAACATGATTATTTTGTATGGAAAACGGCTCTGTCTTTATACTTGTTTCTCGCACTGTATTATTATATTTATGTATTATTATATTATTAATATATACCAAAAATCTAACGTTCCAGAACCACGTGGAAGGCTCTACGCGCGCGTAGAACCCACGCGACGTGTATGGAACAAACCATCATCACATTGGATGCAGGGCGACGAGCATCGTTGATGATGATGATGATGGCTACGGCGGCGGCGTTCGCTGCTGCTCTCACGGTTGGATCTCACGGCACTCACTCTCTCGCTGCTGGTCGCTGTTGTCCCGTCGGCTCGGGTGAGTGCGCGTGCTTCGTGACGGTCATCGATGACGGTTCCGATGCGATGGTTGGTGTTGGTTCTGCATCTCAGCATGCTGCTGCCCACGTTGGAAGCGCATTTTCGCGAACAACATGTTTCGATAAACTTCATAACAACTGCTGTAGGACAAAGTAAATATTTTGCTTTTTCGGATATTATGTTTTCGGTGTTACTTGGAATGTTACAGCACCGTAGGACGGCGAATGAGGCACGTTACCGACAGGCACGGAACAAGCAGAACTCAGTCTTACGGGGGAAGAAGCGCCAGTAGGAAGAACGAGATCGCAAGGCGATGGAAGAGCTGTACCGGACTTAGGACACACGGAAGTTCTACGAGAAGCTGAACCGCTCGCGCAGAGGCTTTGTGCCACAAGCCGACATCCGCCGAGACAATCACCTCACGAGCGAGCGTGAGGTGGTCGAGATGTGGCGGCAGTATTACGAGGAACACCTCAATGTCGACGATGCAAGCAAAGAAGGTGGCGCTGTAACAGATCTAGGAGTACATGCGCAGGAGGAAAGATTTCCGGTCCCTACAAACTTAAATTCAGAAATTGATCTTGGTAAACGGTTTACCGAGAATCCGAGAAATATTTACTGATTCTCGGTAAATTTTTTACCGAGATTTCGGTAAACCATTACCGAGTCTCGGTGAACTTTGCCGAGATCTCGGTAAAAAGTTGGATTACCGAGATCTCGGCAAAGTTTTAACGACATCTCGGTAAAACTTTTACCGAGATTCAGTGAAAATTATTACCGGATTCTCGGCTGTTGGATTCTCGGCAATCCGTTTGCTGAGGTCGGCGATTTAATTTAAGTGTGTAACCTCCAAGAGATTGAGGAGGAGATTGCGAGAACGATCGTGCGACCATACCATAGATTAAACATCAAGATATAAATGTCAGGAACAAATCAGTACGATTTTATGGCGCCATTCGCTCCTCCACTTTTCCCCCACAATATTCGCCTATGCTGATTTCGCTTGAAGCGACGCCTTGATTTGTATCGCCCCGTCATCAAAGCAAACAATTTATCAACCTTGTCATCTAGTTTACCATGCTTTGTTTATAGTTTTTTTTTTCAAACTGGAAAAAAAATCTTGGACGTCAACTTAAGGACAGACTTGTTAGAATCCCAAAATGGCCGCCACAATGGCCGACTTTGGCACCTACTCACGATTTCGAAGGCACAAATCTCTTCGTAAACAAAACCAATGCGCCTGATCTCCTTATTTTAAGCTTGTTACGAGTGAGCAAGAACAGAATAATGAAATGCACTGATATGTGAAGCTTGCTTCTTGAGATTTGTGCGTTTGAAGTTCTGATGCACTGTTGAAGCGGGATTTAAAGACGTTTGTCCTTAATCTGGAGACAGTCCTGGATTTGCTGCTCAATTTTACTGAATTAGTGCTAGTATTCCCATTCGTTGCCAGTACCAAACTCAGTCATGCTCCTGGACATCGATTCAATACCCCTAATATGACGTAGTTCGGTTCTTATGGGTCGAAGTTCGTCCGAGCTATGCCTAGTCAAACCACTGATCGCTACCGGCCTGATGAACGCCTTTGCGTATCTCTAGAGGGCGCCAACTGTTTGCGCTCCTCAAGAAACGTCCAAATTTCATACCGCACAGATATGTCCACCATCGCCATTACCGCTCGCGAATAAGTAAATGACCATTTTATTTGCCATCCAACGAATTTGTCACTTATAAGCACTACTCCTTAGTCTTCAATCTTGCCTCATCGTCTGAACCAATCAGCATCTTATTATGAGGATCCACCCGTATCTCCGGCTGAATTGATTCAATATTCTTTATTTTGTGTATTCAATATACTTTATATGTGTATTCTGTGTAACGCTACTAATTTTGTTAGTTTATTGCTAGGTATAGTAGCCGTTGTTACAAGGTTCATAAGTTATTTTTTATTTGCGCCATGTTAGTCGAAGGTTCAGATACGTTACCAAACTTCAGCGATTAGAAAACCACTTGGCTGCAATCAAAATCTACAGCTAAACATGGCGTGAACCAAGTTATAGATGATGACGTCACGGAACTTAGGAGATGGCTGAAGAGTTCAAAGGACTTTCGGTGGGCGGCCATTATTGTCCACTTAGAAACAGGCGAGCGTGTAGATCGGATGTGCTTGAGTCGTGGCTTGAGTAATAGTGTAGTGTTTGGAACAATTGATTGTGCCAGAAGTGAGGTGTGCCAGAGTTAACCAGCATTCAGGACCTTTTTTTCGGTTTCTTTAAAAACCAGCCTTCCGATTGGCGTGTCCGAGAATCGCCAGTGCACACAACGATTTAGGCTTCCGTAAGGTGCCCAAATCTAACAGCAAAGGATTGCCATTATTCCTCTGGCTTCGGCCATAGCCACCAAGGAGGACAAAAATCTCGGGCAAAGGCCCTAAATTCCAAGGAGAGATTCCCTTATTGGTCCGACAGAAGGCGGCCTTGCCGTCGTCGACCGACTACGCTTGAAGAAAGCGCCTGTAGTCCGGAACCGTCTCCACAAACCGCCATTCCGGTCATTCTCCAAGCGCCATTGTACGTTTCAGACGTCGCAGGTCAACGGTAGCTGTTCCGCAATCTTGCCAAGGGGCGACATCGAGTCCGGCCAGCCATCGCTGGAACAGAGGTCCCGTCGCGAGCGCTCGCAGATATGCAGTTCATCAAAGTACGTGCCGTGAACGAGTGATAGACCACAGAACAACAATACACCGTAAATTTCGAACCGCTTTAGTGTAGTTCATTTGAATCTTTGAGCGCCCTAATAGATCCGCGAAGCCCCTCCGGTTGTCCGGTGGCGCGCTGACCCTGTGACTACGTCCGAGTCTCGCACTGCTGAGTTGTTGTCGGGAAGAATATTAGTTTCAGCATCCTAAAAAAAAAATCAATTAATATAGATATTTTTAATGAAGTTTCAAAATTGAAGATACCTACCTGTTGTGGATGACATTTTGAACGAATGTAGTACCGTAAACCGGGTTCAAATTGATCTCCGGGTCGAAATTGATCAGACGATTTTTCGTTAGATAAAACATACTTCAAATAGTTTCCAAGCAAATATCGTTTAGTATCGGTTCCCAACAGCACGATAGTTGAAAGGAAATTACTTAAAATATGCTAAACCTAACCGAAAAACATGTGATCAATTTCGACCCGAAGATCAATTTGTCCCCGGTTTACGGTACATGGTTGTTGTTGTTGTTGACAGTGAAATGCGTAAAACGCGCCGCCTTTTTACGTGCATTCAAAAATTACGTACTGGGGGATTGGGGTCATTGAAAATTGATGAAACTGGAGTGACGGGCGAATTTCATGTTTCGTATTGATTGTTGACCATACTACTGAGCGCTACCTGCAAGATACCCTATTAAATTCTATGCCGCCGTCTATCAGCGATTGTAAGAGAGTTCGTGGGGCAATATCAGGCTGGATTCATGGATGAACGCGCTTAAACGGACCACATGTTTGTAATCCGCCAGGTCTTACAGAAATACCGTGAATACAACGTGCCCACACATCACTTGTTCATAGATTTTAAATCTGTATACGATCGAGACCAGATATGGCAGATTATGCACGAATACGGATTTCCGGATAAACTGATACGGTTGATCAAGGCGACGATGGATCGAGTGATGTGCGTAGTTCGAGTATCAGGGACACTCTTGAGTCCCTTCGAATCTCGCAGAGGGTTACGGCAAGGTGATGGTCTTTCGTGCTTGCTGTTCAACATTGCTTCAGAGGATGTAATTAGGAGAGCGGGGGTAAACACGAGTGGAACGATTTTCATGAAGTCCGTTCAGCTGCTTGGTTTCGCTGATGATATTGATATTATTGCTCATAAATTTGAGACAATGGCGGAAACGTACATCCGACTAAAGAATAAACCAGACGAATCGGATAAGTCATCAAGGTGAAACGGGACGCCGTGTTATTTTTCCTATCTTTCCTCTCTTTCAAACAATTTGTCTCGCAATTTTGAAGATGGTAATCTCGAGTTCTATCGCATTGATGATACTGAAAAACAATCAGCATATGCACTGCAAGTGAGCATACACAATGATAAGTTTTTGTTGCAAAATATGATGTAGAATCTGAGATTACGATCTTAGTAACAACAGAGCAATGGCGGATATTTCCCCGACCGTCCCGTTCGCCCTTAATGTGTCGAAGACAAAGTACATGATGGCAAAGGGTTCCAGGGAGGAATCAGTGCTCCCGCCACCCCGAATTTATATCGACGGTGATGAAATCCAGGCGGTTGAAGAATTCGTGTACTTGGGCTCACTGGTGACCGCCGACAACGACACCAGCAGAGAAATTCAGCGGCGGATTGTGGCAGGAAATCGTTCTTACTTTGGACTCCGCAGAACTCTACGATCGAATAAAGTTCGCCGTAACACGAAGTTAACCATCTACAAAACGCTGATTAGACCGGTCGTCCTCTATGGGCACGAAACATGGACCCAACGTGCATAGGACCAACGCACCCTTGGAGTTTTCGAACGGAAAGGTGTTGCGGAGTGCAGATGGAAGACGGGACTTGGAGAAGGCGAATGAACCCCGAGTCGCGAAAATCGGGAGGCTACGGTGGGCGGGACACGTCATCAGGATGTCAGATAGCAATCCGATAATGAGGAGGACGATTTGTGGGCCCTTCGAAGAGTGCGGAACTGGAGACGCACAGCCATGGACCGAGTAGAAGGGAAACAACTCCTACGTACAGCAGAGGACACTCAGGCCTTAGTCTGACCGGTAACGTAAGGTTATGATGACACAAATTTGAGGGGGGGGGGGGCAAATCAATTATTCAAGTAATTAAAGAATTTTAAGGTGAAATTTGATTCGCCTAGAAAATGTCTTAGCAAATCCGATGATTTTAACGATTTCGCTTAATTGTTTGGGTATTTTTTTATCATATTTGTTCCGGTCTAAATTTAAAATAATTTGTGTGGCGCCTGGATCACTCGATAGCAGTGAATCAAAATTCGACCATCGCGCAACAATAATGACAATGTCGCAACCTGTATTTGTTGCGACAAACAAACCCATGCGACATAAGTTTGTCCCAACTTGAAAATAATGGGATTAACATCGTACACCACGAGTTTAGAGATTTTTAAGCCTTGCATTGCGATTTTCGAACGGTAACTTCGAGTCGATAAACACTGCAATTCTGGTGAAGCTCTATCATCAAACAGTTTCGACTTTGGGTTAATAATAATTGATTATTCACGAGTTGAAAAGTACGCAACAAATTCAGCTTCCGTTTTGTCTGCATTAGCATTAGCATTAGCATTAAGCGAGTCGCACAAATTCGTAGGTGGTACAGTCCTAGACCGCTGTTATGAGGGTTGCCTCCTTCCCGTCCGAACCAAATCACAAAGATTTGGGACTAATCTCTGACTCTTAGACAAGATTGACGCAATCCTCCAATGGTCGAGCACTGTCCTGGCCACGTCCTTGCGACTGCTGAGGAATGGGAAGGGATGGTTAGTTTTGGACAACTATGAAAAATGTAGACAACTCTACGATCTCTCAGGCCTAGGTGTCACGGGAATTTGGGTGTTGTTAGTGGGAGGGTAAACTCCAAAGGATACGCTTGGTTAACGTTCAAGCACACCATTTTTAGACTGCTTCGAATCAGTTGTCTGCCCAATTCATCCAGGTTTCCTAGTCATCTTGTTGGCATTTGGTTGAATTACTAGATTCTGCGGTTGATAATCTGAAATATAAAATAATATGTATTAACATCGTACGTCAAATAAGCTACATATTAGTGATACGCTCGCCACAGTTACATATTTTTAAAATATTATTTATATCGTACGATACATTTACCTGAATCCTGCTGAAATAAAATGTTAATTAGCAGTACATTGAAACACAAATACTACAAAACACAAGGAAAAGAGCATCAAACTTTGATCTTAAAATATTTAAAAATACGGTATTAATTTAAAAATACGGATCAAAATTTGATTTGGTAGATCTTACACCGCAACGCACCATTCTAAGGTGATCTACCCACGTTACGGGGTATTCAGCTTCCGTTTTGTCTGCAACAAAAAAATTCGAGATCATGTCATTATCTATCACCAGTAGGGATAATGACTAATCGTCGCACCTTCTTTGTTGCTTGTTTTGTGCCTCTTTTGTCTGACAATTCTCTTCACTGCTCGATAGACTAAGAGTAATATATCTTCATGGACTGTTCTTCTCCCTATCTTCTCTTGGGGTTGTGATGTTAACTATGTTTTATTGTTCACATCATAAAATTTTTCGTTTTTCCATCATTTACTGATCATTGACGGAGTTTAATCATCATTCTAGTCATCTTTAGCGGTTTACCTGTTCCTCCAAACATTCCCCACCACATTCCACTTCCATTCCTCATAATATGCACCAAGTCATATAATCCGTTTAAGTTGCTCCTGAAATTCAAATTCGGTTGGATTGCATAACTCCATCTCCATACTAACAAGACCAAGAACTCACCTCGTGCTCAAAACCTTCCGGCAGTCGTAGTGCCAGTACCCGCCTGCCATTTCTGCGGCACAGTTTGCGGTACCTTTGTTGTTCGCCCGGTCAAAAGTGCTAAACTTTTCACCATTGTAGATAAGCAGTGAATCACCTGCCGTTCCGGTGTTGGCATCTGATAAGCTCAAACTGTACGCTTCCGATTCATCGTGCACCGCAAAATTCTCGTACCGTTGGAAGGCCACGAAGTCAAGGTAGTTCTCCATCACCACCATCAGGTCGTAGGCGGATGAGGTGGTCAGCTGTGATTGTATGTTTTATTGAAAAGAACGATTGTGAATAATACACCTTTGGAACTAACCTGATGCAGCTTCTCCAGGCCCAACCAGAAGTTATTCCTCAGACTCCCAAATCCAAATTTGTACTCGTTCCAGGTGCGATTGAAATTCGTTGAAGCATCGTTGCGGCTTTGCACCACCAACCAGTGTCCGGCAAACTTTTCCTGTTCGCAGTAGACTTGGAATGGAGGAGCAATATCTGCTGGGCTGATCCAGTAGATCCCGGATTGGGCCGGTGCATCCGTGCAGGATCTGTAAGTTACACGAATGGCGCTGAAATGGATCAAGAGATGTGATTGGATTGTAATGGTTGGGCAAACCATCAAAACAATACCTGATTAAGGATGTACTGTATATCAAACAGCACACGATTCTAATCAGATGTGTCATTGTGAATGGAACAACCTAGTGTCTACTTCTGGCGCTACTTCTACAAATCGTTGTCTGTGATCTACCTAATATATCTAATCGATAAAGTGTGAAACCCCACCGGACACTTCAGTTCAAGTGTTCAGATAAGACAATGTGGCGCTGTTCGATTGTCAGAATCTATAAAATCAGTATAATTGCCACCGTTCGTGCCAAGTGCATCCTGGATGGCCAATAATTTGCGAAATTGATAATCAACCGGAAATGAACCTCATAATAAAGTCAATATCTCTGCTAATCGCAATAGCACTCCACGGTAGTTGGCTAAGTTCAGCGCAATTGAATAATCGTCAGCCCCAGTACTTTGAATCGTGCAATGATGCACCAAACGTATCCGGTATCTATCTGATCAAACCTTGGAACAACTCCGCCCCGTTCCAAGCGTTTTGCGAGCAGCAACTCTTTGGAGGACACTGGCTCCAGTTTCAAAACCGTCAGGATGGTTCGACGAATTTCAATCGTAGTTGGAACGATTATAAATTCGGTTTCGGGAGCTTACAGCGGGAGTTTTGGCTCGGGCTAGAAAAGCTTCATCAGGTAGGTTGAGTAGTTTGTAACACATGAATACAAAGTTGAATACCTTTTCTGCATCAGATCACTCACGGAAAACCATGCGAGCTGATGGTGCTGATGGCCAACTACAGTGAATTTCCAGTATGGTATCACTACACCTTTGGAGTTGCTGACGAAGCTGCAAACTATGAGCTGAAGTTGCTGGGATTCATGGAGGGGACTGCTGGCGAGTCGTTCTATGACTACCGGAAGGAGAATTTCAGCACCTACGACAGGGATAACGATAAATCTGAAAGCAATTGTGCAGCCACCATGAGAAGCGGTCACTGGCATCTGGACTGTGGAACTGGAGTTAGGCGAAATAACCTGAACGGAGTTTATAGCGATCGGGTGTTAGATCACGGGGCAGGAATGTGGTGGGGTGGTTTTGGTGGACCCTCAAACCCCTTGAAATGGTCGAAAATGTTTGTTAAAGTCAGACCACCCCAAAAGTCTCGTGTTTCTTCCTAAGGTTAAGATAGTAATGAAGACTGGACAATGTAATGTCCATCGTATTAATCTTATTATTTTATCTAATTGAATTTCAATGAAAACTATAATATAAAACGATAACTACAACATACCTACGCTCTTGTTTTTTTTTGTATAATAGGATCTTTGAAGATAACTACAAAGTTGCAGCACCAATCGTATCAACTCAACGATATTACAGTCAATGTTCATGAAGTCAAAACGCATTGAATTTTTTTGAAGGTTCTGCAGCACCAAACTCCTCACTCCTAGTGGAAACCCAATCCAAAAACAGTCATCTCTAATTATGATAGAGACGTATCAAATCCTCCAATATATATGCATCCTGGTTCGGCAGCTTATCCGAGGCTAAGGAGAGATAATGATTTATGGATGGAAATAATAGGGAGCAGCAAGGTAAGCAGCAGGTAAGCTTCCTCTCTAATGGGCTTCCGATGATTCACGGAAACTTTACCATCATTAATTTATGCCACAATCCCAACCTACACCACGCGTCGTAAGGGGAAGTAACCGATATTGCACGCATAGCAAATGCCTGTTTTCGAAGATGGATGGTAGGGCCATCGTTAAATTATGATATTCCCGAGCATGTGTTTATGATTAACGACTGGGGTTCGAAATAGAGATGTAACTGAACTGTGGATGACTAAATTTTTATTTCTATTGAAATAAAATGCAATACCCTTTCAAACTGCATACAAATTTAGTGTTGAATACGAGGATGGCTTTGGCTGGAAGGTGCACGCCATTGGCAGATCTTCATTAATAACCGGCACTTTTGGAATGGGTAAAATCTCGGACAAACGCAACTATTTGCCCGGAACTATGGTGAACGTCAACCATATAGAATAGAGCTCAAACTGGAAATTCATTTGGCGATATTTGTTCTAGACATGTAACTGCGCTCGAATGTGATTTTAGGGTTACTGGAACCGGAATGTTTCTATGGGTGTTGCTTTTTTGGCGGCTACAATGTTTACTGAAAATCTAAAAATTCTTGCCCCGTTGAATAAAGAGAAAGTTTGTAAATGCAAAAATATGTGAAACATAGTTGACCTTCAGACGCAGTAGCGTAGCTAAAACGCTACGGTCCGTAGCGTGTCCCCGAGTTCAGGAGTTGCCTGATTCGTAACACCTTCTTCTAATACATCGATCACCAGACCTATCGTGCTGTATCGATTCTGACTGCTACCTGGTGATGCTATGAACAAAAGTCTCCGTCATCAGAAATGTACGGTACCAGCAACCGCCACGGTACAACCTACTACTGCTGGTGACCGCTGGTGCTGGTGACTGCTGGTGACCGCTGGTGACAGCAACCGGAATGTGTAGCCTCAATCTTGAGGCAGTGTAACCAGACAAGGGTGAGTTTGATGAGCACTCTTGGAGTCCTCACAAGTTCCTATCAATTTTCCATGGGTCAATCGATGGCACAGACTACCAGCTAAGAGTTGTGTGCTAAGCTAGTGGTGCAGACTGGGCAGCGGACTCTGTTGTCCTTCCAATTGTTGTAGTGATCTAGATCTGAAAAGCGTGAATTCAGACGGTGGCGATAAGGCAGAACATATGGAGTCAGCTTCATAGTGAAGCAGACGCAGCGACTTAGAAGGTAGGAAACGGTTAGAAAACGAATCTGTGCGTTGAATACAGCTTAATCAACATATCGTCCCCTTAATGCTAGAACTAGGTAACAGGTTTTGCGAAATCGCAAGAAATTTGTTTATATCTGAACATACACCACAATAAACACAAATTTGTCAATTGAAAATCCGAAAACAATTAACAACTTTTAAGACCAACAAAGAGTTTGTTTTATACCAGGCTAAGTTTTACCAGCCATTTTTATCCGCACTTTCCAAAACGAGTTACCTAGTTCTAGCATTAAGGGGGCGATATATGCGCAGACAAACGATGAATCCGATGACATAAAGGACGCGTTTTACGAATGGCTCGATGAAATCAAGAATGGAGCGTACACAAGGCTTGACGTTAAATCTGCTATCGGAAACCCTAATGCTAAGGTTGGTATATAGAACTTTTTCCGTCCGATATTTTGTAAGAAAATGTTTCACTCTGCTAACAATAATGACAACTGTCTGAGCCTAGTGGCTTTCGCTGCAACTGGACTTGGGATAGGCATGTTTTGCAGTTGTCGGCTAAGAATTGCACTACGAACCACTTGATCCGCAAACACTGTAACAGGAAACAAGGTACCGCAATTCAAGGTGTTAATCGACCCGTGCGACAATGGTTCCGCCATAAGAAGAGATGAATGATCGAACATTAGCAAAGACCTCAAGCAGAGCTTGCTGAGACTTCGTAAGTAGATGATGGCGTCCAAAGACCATGATAAAATCATGGTAAAATACGACAGAAGCTTACTTACCTTACCGATCAGGCTAAGGCCGGGGTGGCCTCTGCTGTACATAGTAGCCGCCTCCATTCCACTCGGTCCATGGCTGTTTGTCTCCAGTTCCGCACTCTGCGTAGGGTCCGCAGATCGTCCTCCACTTGGTCGACCCACCTAGCTCGCTGCGCTCCACGTCTTCTTGTACCGGTCGGATGACTCTCGAGAACCATTTTAGTCGGGTTGCTATCCGACATCCTGATGACGTGACCAGCCCACCGTAGCCTCCCGATTTTCGCAGTATGGACGGTGGCTGGTTCTCCCATCAGCTGATGCAGCTCGTGGTTCATTCGCCTTCTCCAAGTCCCGTCTTCCATCTGCACTCCGCCGTAGATGGTACGCAACACCTTCCGTTCGAAAACTCCAAGGGCGCGTTGGTCCTCTGCACGTAGGGTCCATGTTTCGTGCCCATAGAGGACGACCGGTCTAATCAGCGTTTTTTAGACAGTTAGCTTCGTGTTACGGCGAACTTTATTCGATCCTAGAGTTCTGCGGAGTCCAAAGTAAGCACGATTTTCTGCCACAATCCGCCTCTGAATTTCTCTGCTGGTGTCGTTGGCGGCGGTCACCAGTGAGCCCAAGTATACGAAATCTTCAACCGCCTCGATTTTATCATCGTCGATATAAATTCGGAGTGGCGGGCGCGGAGATTCCTCCCTGGAGCCCTTTACCATCATGTACTTTGTCTTCGACACATTAATGACTAATCCGATTCGCCTGGCTTCACTCTTTAGTCGGATGTACGTTTCCGCCGTCGTCTCAAATTTGCGAGCTTTAAAATCAACATCATCAGCGAAACCAAACAGCTGCACGGACGTCGTGAAAATCGTCCCACTCGTGTTTATCCCCGCTCTCCTAATTACACCTTCTAACGCAATGTTGAACAGCAAGCACGAAAGACCATCACCTTGCCGTAATCCTCTGCGAGATTCGAAGGGACTCGAGAGTGTCCCTGATACTCGAACTACGCACATCACTCGATCCATCGTCGCCTTCATCAATCGTATCAGTTTATCCGGGAATCCGTATTCGTGCATTATCTGCCATTGATGTTCTCGATCGATTGTATCATATGCCGATTTGAAATCGATGAACAAGTGATGTTAGGGCACGTTATATTCGCGGCATTTCTGCAACACCTGTAGGGTGTTCACCCATAAATCCAGCCTGATATTGCCCCACGAACTCTCTTGCAATCGGTGATAGTCGGCGGCATAAAATTTGAGAGAGTATCTTGTAGGCAGCGCTCAGTAGTGTGATCGCGCGATAGTTCCCGCAATCCAACTTGTCGCCCTTTTTGTAGATGGGACACACGATACCTTCCATCCAGTCCTCCGGTAATACTTCCTCCTCCCAAATCTTGGTAATGACCCAGTGTAGTGCTCTCACCAGTGCTTCTCCACCGTATTTTAGAAGCTCACTTGGTAGTTGATCTTCTCCAGCAGCTTTGTTGTTTTTCAACCGGCCAACCTCCTCCTCAATCTCTTGGAGGTCAGGAGCCGGAAGTCTTTCGTCCTGTGCACATTAGGGCAGTTCAGATTTCAAACATGTTGAAAATTCAAAGCTCCCATATGTTCATTACAATCCTTAGTGCAAAACTAGAGTCCTGTCAAATTTTCAGCCATTTCGGTGGTGATTTAATGGTGGCCCAAGAGCAAAATAGGTTTGTATGGGAATTACTATGGAGAAGTTTTAAAAAAAGTTCTCCGCGTTGTAGAGCAGTCACACATGGATAAAGTTATAGGGTCAAAGCCAAATTGAATTCTTCAGATATCAATGATGAAAGTTTCCGAAGACCGGAACTTATTTCGACAATCGGCAAAAAAGATATTTAACAAATTCTCACTCGAATGCGCATCTTCATACACGATGTCCTGCAAGGTGTGCAAGAAGCTAACACGCATACTATGATTGCGTGTCAAGCGTGTCGGTCGAGCTGTGGTCTTCTGTTCAAGCATGCATGGATGAATATTGATTAATAACTTCTTTTTCGTGAGTCAAAATGAGTTGCGGTCTTCGGCAACATTCAACATTGAGATCTGAAGAATTCAATTTGACTTTGACCCTATGACTATATCCATGTGTTAATGCTCTACAGCGTGGAGAACCTTTTTCAAAAATTCTCCATAGTAATTCCCATATAAACCTATTTTGTTTTTGGGCCACCATTAAATCACCACCGAAATGGCTGAAAATTTGACAGGACTCTAGTTTTGCACCAAAGATTGCAATGAACATATGGGAGTTTTGAATTTTTAATATATTTGAAGTCTGAACTGCCCTAGTGCACATACTCCTAGATATGTTACCACGCCACCTTCGGTACTTGCAACGTCGCCATTGAGGGGCTCATTGTAATGCTGCCGCCAGCTGTCGACCACCTCACGCTCGCTCGTGAGAATATTCCCGTAATTATCACGGCACATGTCGGCTTGTGGCACAAAGCCTCTGCGCGAGCGGTTCAGCTTCTCGTAGAACTTTCGTGTGTCCTTAGCGTGGTACAGCTCTTACATCGCTTCGCGATCTCGTTCTTCCTGCTGGCGCTTCTTCATCCGGAAGACTGAGTTCTGCATGTTCCGCGCCTGTTTGTAACGTGCCTCATTCGCTCTCGTACGGTGTTGCAGCATTCTCGCCCATGCCGCATTCTTCTCGTTTTTCAACTGTTCACATTCGCCGTTGTACCAGTCGTTTCTGTGATTCGGAGTCGCGAAGCCTAGTGCTGTAACCGAGGTACTACCTATGGCGGATCGGATGTCCCTCCAGCCATCAGTGTAGCTGCGCCAAGCTGCTCTTCCGTTGGTAGGGCCACTGCTAACTGCTGCGCGTAGTCTTGAGCCACTTCTACGTTACGCAGCTGCTCGATCATGAGTCGCGGCTTTCGACTTCGACGCGTGTTGATAACTGTCGAAAGTTTTGAGCGCATGCATACAGCGACTAAGTAGTGATCCGAATCTATATTCGCACTGCGGTATGTGCGGACGTTGGTTAAATCTGAGAAGAATTTACCGTAGATTAGAACGTGGTTGATTTATTTTCTGTTTGTTGGTCGGGTGATCTCCAGGTGGCTTTGTGGATATCTTTGCGGGGGAAGAAGGTGCTTCGGACTACCATACCACGGGAGGATGCAAAGTTTACGCTGCGCTGGCCGTTATCATTCGATACGGCGTGCAGGCTGTTTCGTCCGATTACCGGTCTGTACATTTCCTCCCATCCTACCTGTGCGCTCATGTCGCCGTCAACGATTTTCACGTCACGCGGCGAGCAACCATCGTATGTTAGCTCTAACTGCGCGTAGAACGCTTCTTTCTCGTCATCAGGTCTCCCTTCGTGTGGGCAGTGGACGTTAATGATGCTGTAGTTGAAGAAACGGCCCTTAACTCTCAACATGCACATCCTTGCGTTGATCGGCTGCCACCTAATCAAACGTTGTCGCATCTTGCCCAACACTATAAATCCGGTTCCCAGTTCAATGGTGGTGCCACAGCTTTGGGAGAAGGTAGCCGCTCGATGCCCGTATTTCCACACTTTCTGTCCAGTCCAACAAAGTTCCTGCAACGCCACGATGTCGATGTTGCGGGGATGTAGTTCGTCGTAGATTATTCTGTCACATCCTGCGAAACCTAGTGACTTACAATTCCATGTTCCAAGTTTCCAATCGTAGTCCTTATTTCGTCGCGTGGGTCTTTGCCGATTGTATCGAGCCGTATTTTCTCCTATGTTATTCGTAATGGGGATTTTTACGGGTGGCTTATTGGGCCTGCGCCAACACACCTGTCTCGCCGGAGGGCCATCGTGCCAGTTCTGTTTAACGTCCCGACCAACACTGGGACGAACGCTGATGGGGCTACCACCTTGGATCTAGCTGGGCGTGGTGCAGTGTTTCTTACTCAGCCGCTGGATGCCAGAACAGACGCTGTTTGAGCCGCATCTCCTTGGTGAACAGACGCTCGGGTCGTACCTCCTCAATCTAGCTGAAGTCAGAAGGACAACAGTGCCCAGGCTGCACTACCAGCGAAGCATACAACTCTTAGCTGGCGGTCTTTGTCATCGCTTGACCCATGGAAGCATGAGGTAGGAACTTGTGAAGACCAGAGCTACACTGTGGAGCATAATTGATCGGACAAACGCCGATTTTCATACAAAATGGCCAAGTTTAAGGACAAACGTCTTGAAATCCCGCTTCAACAGTGCATCAAAACTTCAGACGCACAAATCTCAAGAAGCAAGCTTCAAACAACAATGCATTTTATTATTCTGTTCTTGCTCAATTGTTATAAGCTTAAAATGAGAAGCTCAGGTGCGCTGGTTTTGTTTACGAAGAGATTTGTGCGCTCGAAATCGTGAGTAGGTGCAAAAGTCAGCCATTGTGGCGGCCATTTTGGGATACTAACAAGTATGTCCTTAAGATGCTGTAACTATGGTTTGCTTTGTTGAATTGAGCTCAATTTTTGACACAGAACTACATCGGCCGCGATCGGACCGCGGCACGCGTGTAAATCAAATCACTTTTGCAATATTTTCAACGCCTTGCCACGCCCAGACCTGTGAACGAAAACATTTTATACTTTGTATACACAAAATTCAGCATATTTGTAGTTCCGTGTCAAAAATTGAGCTCAATCCATCAAAGCAAACCATAGTTACAGCATCTCAAACTTGGCCATTTTGTATGAAAATCGGCGTTTGTCCGATCAATTATGCACCACAGTGTATGTTGGACGCTCTCCTTATCGACTCACCGTTTTGCCGCTTAGTACAGGCGTATCTGCAATAATCGACTTTCTCTTTGCTCAATAACTACCGGTGAATCATTTCCAGTGGTTTTCGTTGTTTTAGCCCTAGTCGTCCTTTATCGAAATGAACCAAGAGATTATCCTAGCGGTGAACATATTGAATTATTGTAAAAGATTGAAACTGACGGCATTCTTTAAGTTAATGGACTGAAATATATCCACCAAATTCTCACAAACCCATTTTTAGTTTCAATTAATTTTAGAAAATGGAGAAAATTTATATTTGCCCGAAAGTTTCATTTGCCAGAATGTTCCAATCCCCAAAATTTATTATTTAATATTGAATTCTGGGGATTGGTACATTTTGGCAAATGGTACTTTCGGGCAAATAGTATTCTGGCAAATAGTTTTCTGGCGTTTGTCATTCTGGCGAATAGTTTTCTGGCGAACGGTTTTCTGGCAAACATCGCACAATCACCTTTGCTATACTTTGAGGTCCTCAAGGAATACAATTTGGCGTATAAGAAAAGGAACACGGCTGACATTTTTCAGTTTGAAATACGGTTACTTCGGCAAACTGTTCCATCTGTTCCGGGCTGCTCTCAATTTCATCCAAGCTGTTTGCTTTCTTTCTTATACATTTGTTCGAATTGAGCACGTCTTATAATAAAATGCATGGCATACATCGGTGCTGTAATCATATTGTTTTCGAATAAGATGAATTTGGAAACGTGGGATTACTAATGGATCCGAGATCCTATTACCCTAGAGACTTTCCTCAGTAGACACTTTCGGGTAGGCACAAACTCGCAAACCTAAAAAACTAGCAAACATGTACCATTTTTTTTTGTTCTGTCCTGCATGACCTTTTCTGATGTTGGTGTTGATATCCAATTGTCAATTGTTTAGTTTGAAATCAAATTTAAAAAGGCGGAAATGATTTTCTTTGCCAATATTGGTGGCAGTTATTATCGCAAACCCTGATTGCACACGCTGTGTAAGTTGCTGCTAACATTCCCATATTACAACGCCATTTCTATAATTTTCAATGAAATCATTCCCGCAAATGTACTCACATAGAGAGTGTTCCTGCCTCTCGGCAACAACTCCACACATCATTTTCGCCACTTCTTCAGCGCGAGCAAAGTTTACACTTCGCTCATTCTGCACATTTTCCACCTCCTAGCTTCGACGACTTCCATTTATATTGTTTCCAGTCGTTTTTAATTAATTTTCTTGTGCGGTTTTCCGGCTGCACTGGTCGCTCCCACATCGGAAGATGTGGTGACTACGGTTCGACCAGTCCGCGCTGACTGTGGAGGTACGGCGGCGATGAATAGACGCGCAGAAATCCTAAGAAAAATCAACACAATTTAAAAGCAAACACCTGATGTTGGCAGTTGGCGAGGAGCGATCGTTGTGCAAACTGGGGGATGCACTTTTCTTCCTCTTCGGTGGTGGAAAAGTGTTCCAACAACCAACTTCGAACCGGGACAGCCCCGCGTTTGCCGGGAAATAATTTTCTCTCCCCCCGAAGACGGTATAGGTAGTAGGTGGCTGCCTAGTTTAGACGTGGAGTAGAAAATAAATCAACACGATTGTTGGCTAAGATGCAGCTAAGACAAAAAAAAAACTTTGGAAGGGGTTTTGATTATTTTTGCTGTTGTGTGCGGAACTTGAGTAGGAAGCAGCAGAAACAACGCCATCAGCATCGCCGTTGGTGTTGTAAAGTTTTGCTTTTTACACGATACAAAGGTTCATTAATTATCGTAACAATGTTGTTTTTCCCTGTTTGACGGGAAATTTGTTGCAATTTTTGCCAGAGCATTGTACTTGTTTCTGGTATAGACGTTCATGATTAATGAATCGATGGAAAGGTATTATGGTCGTTACAGATACTCAAAATGAAATATGCTTTGCTATACTTGAGATACAAATCACAAATGTAAGTAGCATAAAGGTAACGTGATAGTGACATGATGGTTTTCCAATATGTTTTTACGGAACAGTATTTTGTCTAATTTCATATTTTTAAAACAAGTAATTTCAAATGGTGGCTATATTGCCTGCCCCAACACGTGTGTTAGAGATTGAAACCTAAGCTAAAAGATGTATGGAATTGTGAAAAAGAGAGTGTTCATGGTGTTGACTCGGAGTCAGTTTGGCTTTCTATTACTCAGAATTATCACCTATTCTGTGGCTTAGTTGTTTAAAAGAAAACCCCTAAAAATGTTAGCATCCGGATTAGTTTCGGAATATTTCCTAATAAAACGGAGACAAGCTAACAATTTCGAGAATTTTACGACTTTTTCAACGCATAATGAATGTGTAAGTTTGTTGCAAGCAACATGTTCTGCGTTCACAAGTTGTGACCGTTAGATTGCAAGGAAATGCATTGCTGAACCTTTGTGCCAACTATGGGATGTCGTACGAGCGTACTAGCCCCATGACACATAATCTTCTCGTTAGTAGCGAATGCTTCCCTCATTTGGGTTGGAAGGAAAATCTGGGGTAAATGGCATCTCCTGAATGATATCCTGATTCGATCCTCTATGGGATCATACATAGTCTAATATGACGTTTAAATATCTTAACCCATGAAATGAAGTTAGGTTCACTATTCCTATTTTTTGAAAAATTAGTTTTTAACTTGTGCAACTGTGCAAAATCCGATACTATTTTTGCGTACATGGATAGGTTGATGAGGAAGTTACCTCATTTTCGAAGAATCTCTACACATTTGATTAACTCCACCTTACTCTCTTTGGTGAAACATCCCAACAATACGATGAAATCGAAATTTTTAGTTTTTGGACAGTAAGACGACTTACGCCCACTTCCCCTACTTCTTCTCGGTTTGTTAAAAGCGATGCAATCCTTCATTAGAGTATGCGGTGCACTTGTATTGTGTGCCAGTTTAATAACAGACAGGATGCCAGGGCTGAGCATTATATGGCGCATACAAACTTGCCGAGCAGACAGTAATTGCATTGGGCTTCTGGTGACTTTTCCTTGTGACAATAATAGCATGAAATGACAGTCTGTACAAGATGCAAAGCAGCTTTCAGCCTTTTAAAATAAGGATCAAAAATACATGTGTGTACTTATTTTGCTTCTTGCATTTTGGTTTCTAGTAAGCCAGACACTTTGCTTCATAGTTAAATTGTATTACGTTAGTAATTACTTCGAATCTACCTTAGAGTGCAGTGCAAACCGCACCAACATCAAAACCACACCACATCAAGTGCAGGTATAGGTAGTAGGAACATCCCCGAGGAGTGCTTTGGTTGCTCGCATACATCAAAGCCACTTCCCGGATCTCAGCGACGATATAAGTGGCAAATATCCGCAGCGGTTGTCAGCGGTATACAATGCGGCAGCGGCGACCGGCAGGTGGTGCATTCTTGTGCCACACCACGAAAGCATTCCGGGCCCCATTAGCGAACCTCTAATCAAGGCACAATACAAGACCCACGCCTCGTCCTGATTGGGGAGAACGCGTATGATGGACGAACGAACGAACGTACCTACCTACGGAAAGCGCGCGCGAACAGCAGGGTAGTCTAATGTGCGGGAAAGCTCTCAGCCAAACCGCACGCCATTATGCCGGCTGACTTTCCCCAGTCATAATCAATATGTATGACCTGACCCAGCGAAGCGTGCATCCGCGACAACTCAATTCATTCAGACGCCGGTTGGTTGTGGAAGATAATGTAATAGATCTCTGCCTTCTGGTTTAATTAAAGTTTGATGTAAGATTGGCGCAGGTATATTGAGTTGGAATGGAAAGCCGGTTGGCTTGATGGCACCCGCGCAATTAATTGTATAAAATGCAATTACGGAAAGTAGATTAATACATTATGTTGCTGAATCAGTAGTTTCTAAGCTGGCGTTTTACTGAGATTAATAGGACATCGTCTGACGACGAAACTATAAGAGTGTGTGTCCATGCCTGTGTCCAATTCCGATAAGAAATCTACCGAATCTAGCCGAGCAACAAACCCCTCGGAAAAGATTATTTCGAATCGCAGTCGGAACAATCTGTTAACAAACAGTCTTCTTCTTCTTCTTCTTCTTCTTCTTCTTCTTCTTCTTCTTCTTCTTCTTCTTCTTCTTCTTCTTCTTCTTCTTCTTCTTCTTCTTCTTCTTCTTCTTCTTCTTCTTTGTCGTCTTCTTCTTCTTCTTCTTCTTCTTCATATTCTTCTCTTTCTTCTTTATATTCTTCTCATTCTTCTTATTATTATTCTTCCTTTTCTTCATCCTCTTCATCCTCGTCTTCTTCTTTTTCTTCTTGGTGTTACTTGGACAAGGTATGCTTCCAAGCTTGGTGTTCTATGTGCATTTTATTAATTTTCACGCACTCGACCCTCGACAACTCATTTTCAAAATGCTGGCATTTCGCAATAGGGGATTTTTTTATTATCGTACAAATTGGGTCGAAGGGTCTCAGGTTTTCATGAAACTTTTTCCACAGGCAAGACTCATGGATATATGAACAAAAAAATTGAGAAAATTTAGGGTCGCCTATTTTCCCGGAAAACTCAGGTGGAATTTTTTGTTTTCCCCTGACACTCCTTATATGAAAAATCATAACTCAAGAACGAAACATCATAGAAACAAAGTTTTTCTCAGAAATCCAAAAAAATATGAACTTTAAAAAGTATTCCACAAAATTTTCCACAGTTGAGAAAATTAGTGAAGAAAAGCCGGAAAAAACTATGCACGAACTCGTGGAAAATTTTCAAAAAAAAAAAATTTTTGGGAAGGTTATTTCATAAGTTTCAATCGCTGAAATTTTTGGAATGCACTTTTTATTTCGTTTTTGAGTTGTGGCCAATTTTGTTGAAAAATGTCCAAATGTGTCAAATAAGCGTTTTCTTTAAAAAATCATAACTCAAGAACGAAGCATCGTAGAAACAAAATTTTTGAATGAAAATGAAACCAAATTTTCTCAGAAATCAAAAAAAAATATGAACTGGAAAAAGTTTTCCGCAAAATTTTCCACCGTTGAGAAAGTTCATAAAGAAATTTCCGGCTTTTCTTTATGAATTTTCTCAACTGAGAAAAATTTTGTGGAAAACTTTTTCCAGTTCAATTTTTTTCATTTCATTCAAAAACTTTGTTTCTACGATGCTTCATTCTTGAGTTATGATGTTTCAAAGAAAAGGCTTATACGACACATTTGGACATTTTTCAACAAAATTGGCCATAACTCAAAACCGAAAAAAAGTGCATTCCAAAAATTATAGCGATTAAAGCTTATGAAATAGCCTTCTCAAAAAAATTTTTTTAGTAAATTTTCCGCGATTTCAGGCATTGTTTTTCCGGCTTTTCTTTAAAAAATTTCTCAACTGTGGAAAACTTTTTCCAGTTCATATTTTTTTGGATTTTTGAGAAAATTTGCTTTCATTTCCTAAAAAAAACTTTGTTTCTATGATGCTTCGTTCTTGAGTTATGATTTTTCACAGTAAGTAGTGTCAGGGGAAAACAAAAACATTCCACCATTCCACCGAAGTTTTCCGAGAAAATAGGCGACCTTGAATTTTTCTCAATTTTTTTTTTTTGTTCATATATCCATAAGCCCTGGCTGTGGAAAAGTTTCATGAAAATCTGAGACCCTTCGGCCCAAACCCGTACGGTAATAAAAAAAAAAGCCCAATACCACAAGAAAAATAACTTTTAGCCATTTTGACAACCCTGCTGACCCCAGAACAATCCGGAATATCTCCTTCTTCTTCTTCTTTCTGGTCTCAGGCGCTCGGACCTGACGGGTATAGGGCCAGTTGCTAAGACTATATGCCCTCAAACGGAATATCTCCGGAATGGTTCCGGAAATTGCTTGGCCACTTGAGTATAATAAACTTACATCAATTTATGATCGATTGCAGGCGACCGAAAAAAGTCGAATATTGACGAAATGCCAGCATTTTTAAAATGAGTTGCCGAGGATCGGTTACGTGAATGTTAACAGAGAGCTTCCTCCGCCAATGATCGTTTTTGATTATGAATAGGGTAGACGTGTGCGTCGCCGCCGCCGTCGTTGACGTATTCTCCACACCGCTACCGCCAGTTAAGTTAATTCGGGGCGTGCCGCCATTCAAATTTTTTCACTCCGCCCAACAATATTTTCCACGCCGATAAAAAAAGACAAAGATTTTTTTCTCGCCAGCACTTCATGAATCACCTGTTCAGACCTAATAGAAATAAAAGTGATAACTTGTACATTTGTTGATGTTTGACGTATTTTTCATTAGATCTTTTGTATATTTCGTACTGTAATTCTTAGACGATCCTCGCTTAACGATTTTCTTCAAAAGTACAAAGCGATTTTTTTGTTATTTTTAACGGATTATCAACGAAACTCTTGACGATATTCTCACAAGAATCACAAACACATTCCCCTTTATTCTTGGCCTATCTCTTGGGAGATTTTTATCGCAACTTACGTATGACATTCTGGAGGATTTCCGTTGATATTCTTGGTGACTTTTTTACAATTCCCTTGGAAGATTCCCGTTTAAACTTCAGTTAGCCTACTAATGGTTGAGGCTTTGAATCCGCTTTTCCGATAACGGATGAATCGATTCCTGATCCTACTAAATGTGCAATATAATACAGCGATTTTATTTTTCAATAAATTATTCTAGAGATTCCTCCAAAGATTCCTTTGATAAAATATGTAGTTTTTTTTTAGAAATTCCGCCAGAATTTTCTTCACAAATTCTTCTGGAGAAACCCCCTGAAATTTCACCAAAAATTCAGCATAAAAAAACCTTCCATGATTGAAAAATTTCTCCAAGAATTATTTCAGACATTTCACTGGAGTTTCTTTCCCAAAAAACTACCCAACCAACAATCACTCATATAACAAGCACCCTCATGGCGAAATAATTCAGCATTTTGCTGAATAACAACCTTTGTTCGGCTTTTATGCACACAAATTTGGAGAAAATTTGAAGCCTAGTGTTATGTGCCAACTGAACTGTTTGATGTTAAAAAGGTTTAGAAATATATAGTAAATCTGTTGTTCCGCTTGAGCAAAAATGATTTAAAACTAGCTGTCTCGGCAAACTTTGTATTGCCATTTGTGGTTGTGGTGGTTTGACAACTGTTGGGTGCATTGTAGCACGGCACTCTACACACTTAGAATAAATTACAGTATTCGGTGAAAAAAATCACCGAAACTGGTCTGTAAACAAGCAAACTACAGTATTACGGCGAAATCGATGAAATTGCAGGAGAAAATCGGTGAAATCTAAGAAATCACCGAAGAACCGGTGAAATCAGATAAATTTACAGGAGACCTGTGAATATTTTACCGAACAGATCGGTGATGGGACTATTTTACCGTACTACTGTAAAATGCGTTTGACAGCCACGCCGGCAGCTTCGAGTATCAGTTCTATTAGAATTTGCGCATCATCTCCAAGCAAGACTCTCTTGTACAGTGGCAGCAAGTGTGGTTCCTGATCAGAAAGTCATGTATTCAATCCCATCATCGACGTTTTGCCTTTCTCGTACACTAAGTGTACTGGAAAGGCTATATGTTCACTCCAAAAATGACTTTTTGATAGAAGGTCCGGACGGACGAGTCACATATACCAATCAACTCAGCTCGACGAATTGAGGTGATGTCTGTGTGTGTGTATGTGTGTATGTGTGTATGTGTGTGTGTGTGTGCGTGTGTGTGTATGTGTGTATGTGTGTGTACAAAAAACTCACATCACTTTTTGGTAGTAAACCTCAACCGATTTTAATGACCGATGGTTCATTCGACGCGGCATATAGTCCCATTGTTTCCTATTGAAAATGGTTCGGATCGGTCCAGCCGTTCCGGAGTTATGGCCATTTAGGTGTTCCGGACCGGTACCCTTGGGAGGAGTCAGCCATGAAAATGCAACAAACCCATGCATGCGACACATCAAACAGCGGCATTTCCGATAACCTGATGAACGGTTAGCAGGAAAACAGTATCAGACCATATCTGAACCGGTAGTGTTCCGGAACCGGTTCCGGGGGGTCCCGACGGAAGTGGCCATATAAAAGAGATCCAAAACCATGCATGCGACACATCAAACAGTGGCATTTCCGATAACCTGATGAACGGTTAGCAGGAAAACAGTATCAGACCATATCTGAACCGGTAATGTTCCGGAACTGGTTCCGGGGGTCCCGACGGAAGTGGCCAAGTATAAAAGAGAACCAAACCCATGCATGCGACACATCAAATAGCAGCATTTCCGATTACCTGATGAGCGGTTGACCGGTAAACAGTATCAGAGCATATCTGAACCGGTAGTGTTCTGGAACCGGTTCCGGGGGGTCCCGACGGAAGTGGCCAAATATAAAAGAGAACCAAACCCATGCATGCGACACATCAAACAGTAGCATTTCTGATAACCTGATGAACGGTTTGCAGGAATACAGTATCAGTCCATATCTGAACCGGTAGTGTTCCGGAACCGGTTCCGTGGGGTCCCGACGGAAGTGGCCAAGTATAAAAGAGAACCAAACCCATGCATGCGACACATCAAACAGCGGCATTTCCGATAACCTGATGAACGATTAGCAGGAAAACAGTATCAGACCATATCTGAACCGGTGGTGTTCCGGCACCGGTTCCGGGGGTCCCGACGGAAGTGGCCAAATATAAAAGAGAACCAAACCCATGCATGCGACACACCAAACAGCGGCATTTCCGATAACCTGATGAACGGTTAGCAGGAAAACAGTATCAGGGGCTGTCCATAAACCACGTGGTGATGAAGGGGGGGGGGGTTCGGCCAATGACCATTTTGTATGGACAAATAAAAATTTTTGTATGGACTAATGACCACGCGGGGGGGGGGGGGGTTGAAAAGTCCCAAAAAAATGACCACGTGGCCAAATATAGAAGAGAACCAAACCCATGCATGCGACACATCAAACAGTGGCATTTCCGATAATCTGATGAACGATTAGCAGGAAAACAGTATCAGACCATATCTGAACCGGTAATGTTCCGGAACCGGTTCCGTGGGGTCCCAATGGAAGTGGCCAAATATAAAGGAGAACCAAACCCATGCATGCATAACCTGATGAACAGTTAGCAAGAAAACAGTATCAGACCATATATGAACAGGTAGTGTTCCGGAACCGGTTCCGGGGGTCCCGACGGAAGTGGCCAAATATAAAAGAGAACCAAACCCATGCATGCGACACATCAAACAGCGGCATTTCCGAAAACCTGATGAACGGTTAGCAGGAAAACAGTATCAGACCATATCTGAACCGATAGTGTTCCGGAACCGGTTCCGGGGGGTCCCGACGGAAGTGGCCAAATATAAAAGAGAACCAAACCTATGCATGCGACACATCAAATCACGGCTTTTCCAATACTCTGATGGCCAGTTATTAAGGAAGTAGGCTCAGACCACATTGGAGATTAACAGTTGTATTGCGGAACCAGTTCCGGGTGTCTCGTCGGAAATCGCCTTATATAAAAGTGAAACAAACCCATGCATACGACACATCAGAGCACGGCTTTTTTGATAACCTAATGAAAGGTTAGCAAGAAACTAGTCTCTGACCATATCTGAACCAGTAGTGTCCCACCGGAAGTGTCCAAATATAATAGTGAACCAAACCCATGCATGCGACACATCAAACAGCGGCTTTTTCGGTAACCTGTTGAACAGTTAGCAAAAAAAATAGTCGCAGACCAAATTTGGGACAACAGGTCCTGTCCGGGAACCGAATTTGGGTGTCTCGTCATAAGTGGTAAAATATAAAAGTAAGCCGAACCTATGCATGCGACACACCAAATCGCGGCTTTTTCAATAACTTAATTGACAGTTTGTCAGCAAAAAGTCTCAGACGCACATTTGGGAGAACCGGTAGTGTTGAAGAACAGGTAACGAGTGGCCCGCCGGAAATGGTAAAATATAAAAGTAAACCAAAATCATACATGAAGCCATCCATTAAGTACGTCACGATCCTAGGGGGAGAGGGAATTGTAAAAGTGTGACAAGCTATTTTAACCCTCGAGCAGTCGCGTCTTCAGCCACCCTCAGCGACACTACGCACACGCTTTGTACTACAAGTGAGCTTTTTTCATGGTGCGTGTACTCAGTACACGATGCTCCCGGGTTATGTATAGGAAAAACCCGTACGAAGAGGGGAGGGGGAGCTTCGAAAATTCCCAATTTCAGCGTGACGCACTTAATGGATGCTCCCCATGGAACACATCAATTCGCGGCTTTTTAGGCAGCCTGATAAACAGTTGACAAGAAAATAGCCATATCCATACAATATTTGGGACAACCAGTAGTGCCATGGAATCGGTTCCAGGTGTCTGCCGGAAATGATCAAACGTAAAATTGAACCAAACCCAAGCATGCGGTACTTAAAATAGTGGGATTATGAAAGTGAACAAAACCAATGTTAGCAATACATCAAATGGTGGTTTTTTTGATAGCCTGGTAAACGTTGGGTAAGATTAAAACTGAAGAAATAGTCAAAGTATTCATATATGTACAAGAGAATAAAATCGTAACCAAAGCATCAACACTGAATAAAGTTTTTTCCAATCTTCTTTTGCATCTAAAATTACTGTGCACAATTTGGTTCATAAGGAGTTCAAATTTTACATGAATCGTATTAAGCGTATAAGTGTTTGTTCCCGAAGGGAAACCAAATTTCAGTAGCAGCTTACGATTTTTGTAGCAACGCTCAAACTATAATATTATTTATTTTTCATTAATATAAACTATTTTCAAAAACCTAACTATGTCTACTCACAATAAAGTGGTTTCCTTTTATTCTTTGGGCACTTCTCTAGGGTGTCGAACACTGGTACAACTACCCTAATGTTGCTCCGCTGGATATGACGGTTTTACGCTGTTGGGTATAATTCCAATCAACGACTATCTTTCAAGTTAAGTTTATCTCGGTATTTACTTACTGTCTAGCTCTTCGAAACGACAATTTTACCACGATCTTATAGGGATGATTTTTATCAGCCACTGGTCCTATGGGTAAGAAATCATAATCATTTCATAGCAATTTCCATCAAACTCTTAATTATTTTTCTTTTTAACTTATACTCACGAGAATTCAACCGAACCAAGAACTGAACACTATCCGACGATATCCACACTCAATTGTAACTGAAAGCCAGTTGTTAAAGCGATTAAACTAATTTTTGTTACACTAGCTAACTTAGCAAACAATTTTGTTTTACAACTTGATTGCAATGGCGAAAGATTGATCTCTTCGTTTTTCGTTTATTTACATTTTTCTTCTGCATTAGCTTTATTTCATCTCTCCACCTACCACTACTACTACACGCGTACTGTCATGTTGCGGTAGTTATGCTGCGGTTAGACGGGTCCATTATTAGACCGGCCCAGAAATCCAAGAAAACTTATTTTAATGCGGCATCGTAACACCCCAGCCCGTAACATCCGGCATTCCCGGATTTACCTTACCTCCAGTGCCGCCAAATTTACCACGCCTCGTCGCTGTACCTTACCGTCGGCGGTCCTAACGTCTACCTGTCGGACTCGGCCATCCGAGCCCTGGATGACTGCCTCGATGACGCCGCGTCTCCAGCACTTCCGGTTTTTGCCGTCGACTACGAAGACCAAGTCGCCCTCTTGGAGCGGCTGTTGATCGTCGAACCATTTCGACCGTCGGTTGATCGTAGGAAGGTATTCCTTGCTCCAACGTTCCCACATGCGGTCTGCGAGATATTGGGAACGCTTGTATAAGTTCCGCAGAGCTTCTGCGGATGTGGCTGATTCCTCCAATTTCACGTCCGCACCAGACACCGTTCCTCGGAGGAAGTGGTTCGGCGTCAGTGCTTCCGTTTCGGTCGAGTCCTGCGGCAAATAGGTTAGTGGCCGCGTGTTGATCATGTCGGCCGCCTCCGTCAGTGTTGTCGCCAGGATCTCGTCCGTCAGCCTTCGTCCATCGTCGAGTGCGCGCATGGCTTGCTTCACCGACCGTACCATCCGCTCCCAGACGCCACCCATATGCGGCGTTGCGGGCGGAATGAAGTGCCAGGCGGTTGATGAACTGCTAACACCCTCCGCGCATTCTTTATTGATTTTCTCCATCTCGTTGCTTGCTCCCCGAAAGCAAGTGGCATTATCGGAGAAGATATTGTTCGGTTTGCCGAATTTGCTACAGAACCGAGCGATGGCCATCCGACAGGACTCCGTCGTGAGACTATGGGCGACCTCAAGGTGCACCGCCCGCACGGCCATGCAGGTGAAGACCGCTACCCATCGCTTCTCCTTTCGCCGACCGACCGCAACCTCTACCGGACCTAGGTAGTCAAGGCCCACGGAGCTGAATGGCCGAAGGTGGGACGTTACTCGTTCCACTGGAAGTGGGGCCATCCTCGGAGAAAGCGACCGGCACTTGTTCACTTTGCACCAGACGCACTTGCTCACAACCTGCTGTATCGCCGGTCGCATTTTCGGTATCTGGAACCGCTGCCGCATCTCGTTGAACACGGTCTCCAAATTGGCATGTCCGAACTGCTCGTGATAGTACTGGATCAGCTTTTGCGTTACTTCGTGGGACCGGGACAGGATTATCGGATGTCTTTTGTCGAAAGAGCTCTCATCCGCGTTTGCGAGCCGCCCGTCCATCCGCAGCACACCTTCATCGTCCAGCACCGGCGAGCTCTTGTAGATCGGACTGCATTTCTTGACGACCGAAATTGGGCCACCCGGCTGGCGCTCCACATTGTTTGTGAGCGCACTCATTTCGTCCGGGAAACTGTCCCACTGTGCTTGACGCCATAGGATTGTCTCCGCCCGTCGAAGCTCTTCTTGGCCCAGTGGGGCTTTCACCGACGGATAGTTGGCCGCAACGTGTTGGGTTAGCTGCCGCTGTTTCGCCGTAGCCCACGTGGTCACTATCGGCTCTCCTCTACATTTTCGCCGGCAGTTGTCGATGAAGCGCACCACACTCGCTGTCACCCTCAGCAACTTCGTCCAACGGGAAATCGGGTTGACGTCGATCGCTCCGTGGAACAACACGATACCTCTTGCTTCCTCGTCCGTCTCTTCAAAGAACGCTTCTTGGGTTGGCCACTGGTCTTGCGGCCGATACAGGAACGCCGGTCCGTTGAACCATTCTCCGTCGCTCTGCAACGGAGGACCTTGTCCCCACTTCGTCAGCACGTCGGCGATATTTAGTTTGGTCGGAATCCATCGCCAGTCCGCTACTCTCGTCAACTCTTGTATCTCGCCGACCCGGAAGGCGACGAATTGCTTGTACCGATGTTGATCGGCATTGATCCAACTGCATACGGTGCGCGAGTCTGTCCAGAAAACGGTGCGGTTGATTTGATAGGAGTGAGTGTCCAGAACGGCTTGGTTCATCCTGGCCCCCATCACCGCGCCCATCAACTCCAGACGGGGAATCGACTGCCGTTTGACCGGTGCCACTTTAGCCCTGGACATCATCAGGCTGCAGTGGACGTTCCCGTCGATGACTGCTCGCAGATATGCTACGCAGCCGTATCCGTGTTCGCTGGCATCGGTGAAGATGTGGAGTTCCAACGAATTGACTTCGATTGATCTAGCGTCGCCAAGATAGCAACGTGGAATCCTGATAGCTTCGACCTCCGGTAACAAACTCGTCCACCGCTTCCACAGCTCCCAGGAATTGGGATCGATTTCCTCGTCCCAGTCGCACTTGGACCGCCACAGATGCTGGATGATGATCTTGCCGTGGATGGTGAACGGCGACAGCAATCCGAGCGGATCGAAGAATCCCATCACACAACTGGCGACTAGTCTTTTCGTCGGCCGCTTCCCCTCGTACAGGTACGGCATCAACTCTTCGCGGTGCGTCGTTGAAAACGCAAACTGGTCCGTGTTCGGATCCCAGATCACTCCCAAGACTCTCTCATTGGCCGTCTGTTTGTCACGGCTGAAATGTACCGGCGCCGCCGGCTTCTCCTCTCCTAGACTGCGCAGAACTATTGGCGAGTTGGAAACCCAGTTGCGGATTTCGAATCCGCCCTGTTTGTGGACGAACCGGACTTCCTGCGCCAGCTTCACTGCTTCTTCTTCGATGTCGACGCTGTCGAAGTAGTCATCGACGTAATGTCGACGTATTATGGCAACCGACGCTTCAGGGTACTGAGCGGCGAACTCTTCGGCGTTCCGGTTCTTAACGTATTGAGCCGAGCAGGGGGAGCTCGTCGACCCAAATGTCGCCACATCCATGACGTAGATTTGTGGTGGTTCTTCCGGATCTTTTCGGAAGACGAAACGTTGTTTCTGCTTGTCCTCGGAGCGAATCTGCAGCTGGTGGAACATCTCTTTCAAGTCTCCACCGAAGGCAATCCGCCATTCGCGAAAACCACAGAGCACTTTGATGAGTGGGACGAGCATGTCCGGTCCTGACAGCAGCTGTGAGTTTAGGGATACTCCTTGCACGGCCGCCGCTGCGTCCCAGACTAAACGGATCTTCTCGGGCTTCTTCGGATTTTGAACGACGTTGATCGGCAGATACCACGTTTGGTCGGCGGGAGTACCGGCCAGTTCTTCGGCGGTAGCGAGATGTGCGTACCCCTTCTGCTGGTACTCGTCGATCTGCTTGCAGACGTTCTCCTTCAGCTTCGGATTCTTGTCGAGTCGCTTTTCCAACTGCTTCATTCTGCGAACCGCCATCGGGTAGCTGTCCGGGAATCGTGGATCGTCCGTCTTCCACAGCAGTCCGGTTTCGAAGCGGTCACCGACGCGTTTGGTGGTTCGCTCCAGTATTTCCCGGGCGCGTTTCTCCTCTGCTGTTTCCTGCGGGATTGCCACCACTGACTCTTCCAGCGCGTAGTGGCTTTTTAGCAGCTCGTGCAGGTCCTCGTTGGTAATCTGCTGGTGGTAGCCGAGATAATTACCGGCCGCCGACGAGGTTGTTTGCCGCGGCCCATACACCGTCCATCCCAACTTAGTTCGAACCGCAATCGGTTCCATGGGCGTACCCACTTTTGCTTCTATCGGCGCGAACGAGTGGATGTTGTTCGCTCCAATCAGCAACTGCGGCTGTCCGTCGTACGACTCGATGGGCAGCCCTCGCATATGTTCGTGCTGTGCGGCAAGCTCCTGCGAATCCAACTTTTGGTGCGGCAGCATCAATTTTCCCACAGTGTGCACCGTGTGCAACCGCATCTTGCCGGCGGCTGCGCCTGTTCCCGACGCCCACAGGCTCATCCTTCGGGAATCCTCCACTCTTGACATGTTTCCCGTCCACCGGATGGTCAATCGCTCTTGTACTCCGACCGCGCCCAGACGGTCGGCGAGCTTTTTCTCCACCAGCGTGACGGAAGCACCTTCGTCCAGGAACGCCAGCACTGACACCGTTTTTCCACCGTAGTGCAGCTGCACCGGAACGATCCGGAACAATACCGTGCAGTTTGTCCGGATGTGTGCACTTAGCCCGACCGTGTTTCCGACCGGATGCATCAGCGGATTGTGGAAGTCTCGACAGTCACCGATGTTGCAGCGGATTTTGAATTTGCACTGCCCTCCATGTTCATTCAGACACACGTGGCACAGCTTCTCCCGGTTCACCAGCCTAAGCCGATCCGCATACCGCAGTTTCTTGAATTCGCCGCAGTGTCGCAGCCGATGATCTGTCCTCCTACATTGTTTGCAGGGCTTCAATACCTTTTCCTCGCCGGCGTTGGCGGCCGATGCGCTGGCTTCGCTGTGGCTGTATAGTCCACCTTTCTCCTTCGGCATCTTTTTTCTGGATGGTGCAATTCCTTTGGACGGCGGAGAGGGCACGAACTCGACATCCACGTTGGCTTCGCAGGCGTCTGCGACGATGTCCATTAAGAAATCCGTCAGCGTTCGCAAGGTTGTTTCCCCGTGGCCCCTCCGGTAATGGACCCATTCCCGCTTCTCTCGATCTGGTAGCTTGGCGACAAGGCTTTTGATCAACAGCGGGTTAACAAGGTGCTGCTTCAGATCCGCGGCCTCCAGATGGCCACAGAGTTGCTCCACCGTATTTCCGAATGGAACAAAACTCCTCAAATTGTCCGCCCTCGGGGGTTCCAGCCGGTTCACTTTGTCCAATAGGCTTTGGAGCAGTTGTTCCGGGCGGCCGAAGTGTCGGCGCAGCTTCTCGATGACCTGCGGGATGGATTCGGGAAGCAGTAACTGCCCAGATACCAGTTCCAGAGCGTCACCTTCCAGCGCTTCCTGAAGTCGCATCAGGTTCTCGTGGTTCATGTAACCACAGGCCTCATTGGACGCTTTGTAGGCCGCGAAAAACAATGGCCACTGCGCTGGTTTGCCGGAGAATTTTGGGAGTTTGTACGTTAACCCCTTCCTCGCGGCCAGCTGGGCCTTTGTCGGTCCGGTCTGCTGCTGCCCCAGCCCGTCTTGGCTGACACTTCCCACTTTCTTGTACGTCTTCAGTTTCGCCTTGCGCTCCATCGACGAGTCCGAACTCTGGCTCTGCAGATCCGAATCACCGGAATCGTCGTCCTCCTCATCCTCTTCGGAGCTTTCGTAGCTTTGCGCTAGCTTCCTCACGTTCGCCTTGCTCAGCTTCAACACATTTTGGTCGACTTTGCCGGAATGGCCCGCTTTTGAAGCACCCGCGACTACTTTCGGCTCCAGTTTGGATTTTTGAGCCGACAGTTCCGCCAACTCCTTATCCATGGCTGCCATCTGCAGCTCGAACGAGTCTTGGTCCGCCTTCATCTGCCGAATCTGTTCCTTCTTCTTCTGGAGCATTTCCGCTTGCCAAGCTCTTTGCTCCTCTTGTTCCTCAGCGCGCATCTGCAGCTCCAATTCCATTTTTCGCTGCTCGAACGCACGCTGCATCTCCCTTTCCTTTTTCTGCAGCAGCAGTTCCGCCTCCATCTCCTCGTATTGGCGCTTCTGCTTCTCCTCTAGCGCTCGCACCTTCGCTTCCACGCTAGACGAAGCTAGGCGAGAGCTGACGCTGGATTTGTCAGACTCGTTGCCGTTTTTCCGGGTGCGAGCCTGCTTCTTGGCGTCCTTCTGCTTCTGGTGGTACTCCTGGGCCTTCTCCTGGCAGGCCTTGCTTTGGCAGTACCACTTCTTCGGCAGTTTGCCCTCCTCGATGCCCACGCAACGGATGTGGAACCATTCCGCGCATCCGTCACATCCGACCATAACTTCGTCGCGCGTAGACGGGCCACAGATGGCGCACGGAGTTGCCGTCAGGTCCATGATGGTTTGGTCGTGGGTGGATTCTGCATCGGAAGCCATCTTGCTGCAGGTTTCACTCCTCACTAGACACTTCACTACGCGGGAATCACTTCGCGGGTGTCACTTTATTTTTGAGAATGTTCCCGAAGGGAAACCAAATTTCAGTAGCAGCTTACGATTTTTGTAGCAACGCTCAAACTATAATATTATTTATTTTTCATTAATATAAACTATTTTCAAAAACCTAACTATGTCTACTCACAATAAAGTGGTTTCCTTTTATTCTTTGGGCACTTCTCTAGGGTGTCGAACACTGGTACAACTACCCTAATGTTGCTCCGCTGGATATGACGGTTTTACGCTGTTGGGTATAATTCCAATCAACGACTATCTTTCAAGTTAAGTTTATCTCGGTATTTACTTACTGTCTAGCTCTTCGAAACGACAATTTTACCACGATCTTATAGGGATGATTTTTATCAGCCACTGGTCCTATGGGTAAGAAATCATAATCATTTCATAGCAATTTCCATCAAACTCTTAATTATTTTTCTTTTTAACTTATACTCACGAGAATTCAACCGAACCAAGAACTGAACACTATCCGACGATATCCACACTCAATTGTAACTGAAAGCCAGTTGTTAAAGCGATTAAACTAATTTTTGTTACACTAGCTAACTTAGCAAACAATTTTGTTTTACAACTTGATTGCAATGGCGAAAGATTGATCTCTTCGTTTTTCGTTTATTTACATTTTTCTTCTGCATTAGCTTTATTTCATCTCTCCACCTACCACTACTTCTACACGCGTACTGTCATGTTGCGGTAGTTATGCTGCGGTTAGACGGGTCCATTATTAGACCGGCCCAGAAATCCAAGAAAACTTATTTTAATGCGGCATCGTAACAGTGTTCTCAGGATCGGCTTATGTCGACGTAAAGATCATGAGTATATATTCGACGAGAAAGGCGCTATCACCACTAGGTGGATTAATCTGGGTTTTTTTATGAAAATATTGTTTTTTGTGCTCGCATAAAATCGCCGTAAATTTGTAAAATTTACCGTACGTTCAGTGATATTGATAATTCATTTGTAAACAAACATACCGAACGTTCTGCGATTTTTACGGTAAATTTGTAAAACGTACCGAACGTTCCGGTAATTTTGACAGCTGCATTTTCCTGAGATTCGCATTACGTGCGGTGGTTTGAAATATCACCGAACTTTTTACCGTACGTTCAGCTGTTGAGATTACGGTAAAATTTTACCGTAATCCGTCATTTTTTCTAAGTGTGTAGATTGGTTTAATTTCGATCCTATTGATATCCTTCCCAGCTCATAAAAAATCAGTACTTTATTATTATTTTTTTGTTTCTAGCTGATTTTCGAAACTGTTTGTACATATAAACACAGCCATCACGAATGCGAACCGAACCATTCAAGGGTCATGCTGATCGGTCCATCGGTTCTTGAGTTTTGTTGCCTCAAAGGAACATCAAACTCATTTTTATATATATAGATAAATTTAAAAAAAAATCTACGAGAGTTTATGATTAACACTTCTGCTAAAAGCAGCTATAATGAAATAATAACCATACATAAATTTTCCTAAATCAATATTCGAACTCGAGACCCATCGATTGCCAGCCGCATGCCTTCCTATTTACGCCATCCTATAGGTGATGATTTGAAGCACTCAAAATAAAACATAAATTTCACGTGGATTAATAATGATAACACTACGATTCCTATTCAGCAGTGGTGAATTAAGCACAGAACTACAAAAAATATGATTAACAGCTGAACTAAATGTTAGTTCAGCTGCTGTTCAGTAAAAATCGAGTGTTTTTCATCCTGTACTCTGAGTCGAAGTATGATGAAACAAAAGCGCTTATTCGACTTGTGCAATACTTTTTATACATAGACATGTTCTAATTTGTACATCAACTTAACAAGAAGCAGAAAAACGTTTTGTCAAACTATTTTGTAAAGGAATTACTGCAAGTCGAATAAAAAACTGTTTAAATTCTTGAAAAGTGTTTTAAAGTGGCATTGTTAAAACCAATACAGAAGGTTGAACATTGGCTACTTTTTCAATTGAAAAAAAAATTTACAGCAATGTGTACAGCAGAATTTTAGTTCAGCTATCATTACTATTATAAAGCAATAATTCAGCATGCGTGCTTGTTTGTGGCATGCGATTTCCAGATTGAAAAGCTTAACATTCCACACATTCCCAGATTTTTTTTCTCAGAAAATTAAAACTGTAGAATTATTTGAGAAATTTTTCTGGGTGTTTTTTTAATCTTCCAAATTGTTTTGAATGTCTTATGTGCCTTCTAAAATTTTCTTACGAATTTCTAAAGTGAACCTTTCTGTGGATTCCTTTCTACATAACTTCATTGATTCATTAGAAAGCCCATCAATTACGTCACGCAAAAAATGTCCATCTACAACCCCACTGGAATTCCCCTATAAAGGAATCCTAGGGGTCTCCAGTTAGCCTAGTGGTTAAGGCTATGAATCGCCAATCCCGAGACGACGGGTTCGGTTCCCGTTCCGGTCGAGAAAATTTTTTCGACTTCCTGGGCATAGTGTATCATTGTACTTGCCTCACAATATACAAATTCATGCAATGGCAGGCAAAGAAAGCCCTTCAATTAATAACTGTGGAAATGATCAAAGAACACTAAATTGAAACGAGGCAGGTCAAGTTCCACTGGGGACGTAGAGCCATAAAGAAGAAGAAGAAGAAGAACTACGACTCCTATTCAGCAGTGGTGAATTAAGCACAGAACCACAGAACATTATGGTTAACAACTGAACAACATGTTAGTTCAGCTGCTGTTCAATAAAAAAACACTTGTTTTTCATCCTGTACTCTGAGTAGAAGTATGATGAAACAAAAGCGCTTATTCGACTTGTGGAATACTTATTATACATATACATGTTCTAATTTGTAAATTAACTTAACAAGAAGCAGAAAAAGGTTTTGTCAAACTATTTTGTAAAGGAATTCCTGCAAGTCGAATAGAAAACTTTTTAAACTCTTGAAAAGTGTTTTAAAGTGGCATTGTTAAAACCGATACAGAAGGTTGAACATTGGCTACTTTTTCAATTGTAAAAAAAAGTAAAGTAATGTGTACATTTCAGTTCAGCTATCATTACTAGTATAAAGCAATAATTCAGCATGCATGCTTGTTTGTGGCATGCGATTTGAGTAGCTTAACATTCCAGACATTCCTAGATTTTTTGTTCAGAAAATTAAAACTGTAGAATTATTTAAGATTTTTTTCCAGGTGTTTTTTATTCTTCCTAATTGTTTTGTATGTGTTATGTGCCTTCTTAAATTTCCTAGCGAATTTCTAAAGTGAACCTTTCTGTGGATTCTTTTCTACATAACTTCATTGATTCACTAGAAAGCCCATCAATTACGTAACGCAAAAATTGTCCATATTCAACCCCACTGGAATTCCCCTATAAAGGAATGCTAGGGATCTCCAGTTAGCCTAGTGGTTAAGGCTATGGATCGCCAATCCGGAGACGGCGGGTTCGATTCCCGTTCCGGTTGTGGAAATTTTCTCGACTCCCTGGGCATAGTGTATCATTGTATTTGCCTCACAATATACAAATTCATGCAATGCCAGGCAAAGAAAGCCCTTCAATTTATTACTGTGGAAATGCTCAAAGAACACTAAGTTGAAGCGAAGCAGGCCAAGTCCCAGTGGGGACGTAGAGCCATAAAGAAGAAGAAGAAGGATTCCTTCAGGAATTCCTCCATCATAATTTCTGTCAGCGATTTTTTAATAAATTTCTTCAAAGCTTCCTTCGAACATATCTCCAATAATGTCTACAATTTTTAGGGAATTTCTTCTAAAAACTCGACCGGAGATTATTTGTAAGGGGTTTCTCTAGTATATTTAGAATATTTATATGGATTTTCTCTAGAAAACTCCCCAGGAGTTCTTTCAAAAGTATCTCCAGGGCTGTCTTCAGATATATATCTAGGAGCTCCTCCAATATTCCTTCCATAAAAATCCACCAGCAGTTTCTTCAAAAAATTATCCAGGGAAACTGCGATAAAGCATACAGTTTTTTTTCTCACGAATCCCCCATAGATTCATTTAGGAGTTTTTCCGAGGATACTTTTGAATATTTCCGCAGTAATATCTGCTCCTTCAGAAGGTCATTCATGTTTTTTTTTCAGTGATTCCTGCACGAATTTCTCCAGAGATTCCTTCAAAAGTTTCACCAAGAATTCCTCCATGTACTTTCCCAGAAATTCCTTCAGGATTCAAACCTTATATAACGTTAGGAAGTTTTACTCGGATAAGTTAAGAAATTCTGAAATTTCTCCAGAAATAATTCCTAGAAACTTCTACAGAAATTCTTTTAAAAATTTCTTGTGAGATTTATCTAGAATTTTTTTACAGAACTTAAGTGTTCGTCCAGACACTCACGGAATTCCTTTAACGCTTATGTGGCAGACAGAGTATCCGGATACCCAGCGCCCATTAAGATTGTCGGACACATAACGGTTGAAAATACGTTCACGAATCCCTCCGGGATTGTTTCAGAATAGCCTCCATCAATTTTTGTAAGGAGATTTTCCAAGGATTTTTTATGAAAAGTTCTTATAGAAATTCCACTAAGGGCTTTTTCAGGCGTTCCTTCTGTAATTTCTTCAGCAACTCCTTCTAGAATTCTTTCAGGAATTGTCCTGGGGATCTTTTGAATATTTCTCCAGAGATTTTTAGAGAATATCTCCAGGGATTTCAACAGGAATTAGACAGCAGATTTACTTAAAAAACAATCTTCCTAGAACTCTATCAGAAATTATTTCTCGGATTCCTTCTAAAACTGCTTCAGGAATCTCCTCAGAAATGCCTCTTGAAACTTCTTCAACAGTTTAAGGATTTGTTCATGAATGTCAGAAAGGGATTTCTTCAGAAATTTGTCCATGTATTGTTTTTTTTCAGATTTTTTTAAATTTTATTCCAATTTCAGCGTTTCTTTTGGAATTTTTTTCAAACCCTAGGAACCCTTGGAAACCCTTGGAAGGAATTCCATGGAAATTTCGTAAGGAGTAAACTGAAAAAAAAAATCGCTAGAAGGTTTCTTTTGGAATTTCTATTGGGGTTCCTTCAGAAATATTTCCGGAGATTCCTTCCAAGATGCCTCAACAAATTCCTTCAGAATTTTACAGTAGTATTTTATTAAATTACATAAAGAATACTCGAGAAATTCTCCCTGTGAGGGTACTGAAGGAATCTCGCAAAACATTTTTAGAGCGATTCCTTGAGGAAATTCCGAAGCAAACCCTGGAAGAATTCCTGAAGATTCTAATGAAGGAATTCTTAAAAGAATTTTTTGTAAAATTTCAGGAGCCTAGAGGAATTTTCTGAGGAAAATTAAGCAGCCTTAATTTAAAACAAGTTTGGAAGAATTCTTGAGAGAATTATCAAAATAAATTTCATAAGAAATAAAATTCTTTGACGAAATCTTTGAACGAATGTCTGGAAAACTGAAGAAACTGAAGAAGAGACAGATGGAAGTATCTCTGAATGTATTCCTGGATCTTTCGGGAGATAGTTTCTTGAAAAATCTCGAAAGAAAGATTTCAGTAAATCCCGAGAGAAGTTAATGATGTAACCACAGGAGGAATATTCGATGATGTTATGGGAAACCCCCCGGGAAGAGCTTCTAAAAGAGTCTCCTGAGAATTTTCTAGATGAATTTGCTTGAGCGTACCCCAGAGAAATTATACCCTAGGGATATTCCTGAAGCAATCTCTCGAGGAACTCTCAAAAAAATTTCAGAATGCCGTCCTAAAAAAACTGAAGGAATCGATGGAGGAATTTTGGGATGAATACCTGGAAGAACCTTTGGTGAATTTCCGGTAAGAATCCCTTAAATAATAACTAGAGCCATCTTTGATAAAATATCTGAAGTAATGCTGGAGGAGCTACTTTTTAATCTGCTTTGGAATATCTTGACGAATTGATTTAAAAAAAAAATGTGGAAGAAATACTTGAATTTCTGGAGGAACCTTTAAAAAAATCTTGAAGGAAATTCTTAAGGGATTTTTGCTGAACTCATAAAAGGAGTACCTGCAATAATTTGAAAAAGAGTCGTAAAAATAATACTCAGGAGTTTAATCCACATTACTTTTGTACAGTATACTTTAAGAAATTATTAGAGGAATTCGAGAAGAAATTTCCTTGTTCCTGGGTTGATATTTTCCATTATCTAGAATGAAATTACAAAATTATATTTTGTTTTTAAGAGCGTCAATTGTCACATTTATAATTTTTAAATTATGTAACCTCAGTATCATAAGATTTCGTTATTCGCCGTTTCATCAAGAAATGCACATGAGAGAAATGAAGTAAGATTTATTAAATAAAAAGAAAATCGCGTTAAGTACTGTTCCTTTGAATTCCACTAAGAATTTGCATCCTTTGACAGATACGTATTTCGACCTCAACTGTAAGGTCGTCTTCAGTGTCTTGTACTTGACTCGACTTCGACCTTACAGTTGAGGTCGAAATCTGTCAAAGGATGCAAATTCTTAGTGGAATTCAAAGGAACAGTACTTAACGCGATTTTCTTTTTATTTACAGATATTCCCCTAACAAGCCAAGGTTAATCATCATTAAGATTTATTGTTTTTTTTTTCTTCCTGAAGAATTGTCGTCTTGATTGGGAAAAATATTCCAAACTAAATCAATTCTTTATTTGAGAGTGAGTGTGAGAGTGTTTTTGCCTTTCAGCAATCTGTAGAATATAAATTTTTGTTACAGTCGTCCAAATGCTTTACAGTCCTCTACAAAGTTTTAAGAACACCCTTAACTACACCTTTATATCTTCAGTTATATGATTTAGGAAAAATTGAAGAAAAAATGTGTATTTATCTGTGCCGATTCCCATGCAAAATTTAGTAACAATGTATACAACGTCCACACAGCTTACTGTTCATCTCAAATTTTACACAATAATTAATTTAGGAATTGATTAATTATTGTTCAGGACCCGCCCAGTCAACCAGTCATTGTATAAGATGTTTTATAAGATGATATAGTGGAGGCGATATGCGTACATTTTACATGCGCCTAAATGGAGGCATGCACGCATATGGCCTCCCACTTTATCATCTTATGCAACATCTTATACGATGACTGGTTGTCTGGGTGAAATCTAACCGAAAAGCCTTGATCTGAGAAAACGATCACCAATGCTTAGCACCTCTGGGAGTAATGTTAGTATCGAAGTTATCGATTGCAACCTAATTCGATGTACAGTGTTCAAAATAAAAGCTGAATGACTACATATCACGTTAAAATAGCAAATCAATTTCAAGTCACACGCCCATTCATTCCCTTCCAAGCAATCATTGCCCAAAACACGTATATCAATATCTTTATTGATTTATTGCTTCGGCGAATTCCAAGCCCAAAAGGTGCCATCTTGAATCATATCCAGGTGACTATTGCACAGATAATTCCGATGATGTCGTCAATTCACCGATGAGCCGAAATTGCACTGCTATAAAATGGGCCGTTGTCTCTTGTGGAGCTTCATTGATTGTGAGTTTTTCAGTTGGAAATTTAACTGTTGGAAGTGAAGATGGTTCCAAGTGCTATTAAAATTTGCGTGTTGGTTTGCCTGGTTGGCGCTGTGGTCGGCGAGATCACCGTTGATTCCAGAGCAACGCTTGCGCTGAAGAAAAGATCGGAAATGGTGGGCTATTCGCTACGGTGGTGTGACATATTCTACCAGGAAGATTTCCCAAAGAACGTTGACTGCAGTGGGAAGAATGATTTGGTGTGGGACTATTTCCCATCGTGCTGCAACGGAGCCTACAACTGCAGAAACAATGCCATTTGGAATATCTACCTCTGTGCTCCAGGATATGTGTACGATGCTGCGTCGGAAGGGTGTGTGGAGTTCTTGGAGGATTCGTGTCCTTACGTGAATGGGGTCCCAGGAGACGACATGACTACCGAAGAGGATATTCCTACGACAACGGAGTCTCAAATAATCATCAACTGTAATACCGTGGTGAATGGTCGTATTCCGCATCCAACTGATTGTAGGAAGTTTGTCGAATGTATCGACAGGGTTCCCCACGTTCGTGATTGCCTGGATGGATACGTGTATTACGCACCTTTTGCTGTTTGCTTGCCCGGTAAAGAAGAAGCCTGCAAGCTTTGGACACTTGAAGATCTGGAAGCAGAGCTGTAATGTTCTCTCATTTAAAACATTTAATTAAGAAGCAGCTTCCTGTAATAAAATCATAAGTCTTATCAAAAATTTTCTACTGCTACTACTAAGCACATCATCTAAACATTAGGAGGTCTATAACTACATAGCTGATTTTATCTGACAAACATCAATAAAAATTTCCTGCAATCAAATAATAAATCTTATCAAAATTGTCTGTTGACGTTGCTAGACACACCAGATAAATCGATTATTTTCCAGTATGTATCACTTCATTGAAAACGCAACCGTCAGCAAAACCATGCTAATTCCAACGACCCAATTAACCTAACGAGCCCTTCGGTCCAACAACCAGCACACCATATGCGTGGCACACTCTCGGTCGCAGCGGCCATGTTTCGATTTGACATCGATTAAATAATTTACCACCTTATCAAAGCTTCGGGGCGTTTGTTGTTGAATTTATCAACCACCCATCCCGTCCTCTTCTTAAAGCTCTGATCCCGAACAGCGAAAACAGACCACCTATATCTGACCGGAACGATATTAATTCGTTGAGCTGATTCCCTTCCATCCTCAGTTTGCTTTGTTGACCCGCTTGCCGCCATTCCGGGGATGTTGATAAATTTTTAATGATCAATGCTATCGTTATTATTATAATCAACACAATAAGCCCTAGTTTGTCCCGCATATAGCTCACTCACACCCGGGTCACCATCCGTCGTCGTCACCAGCTGGATTTCTGGTCCATTCATTGAACGCGCGGATAACGCTCGGTACAGCAGCATAAGCGGATCGATCAGCGCCTGGTTTGGCGAAGAATCGAAGCGAAACATTATCATAACCCAAGTAACCACAAGCATTATATCATTGCACGAATTAGACTGCATATCAACCTTTGCAATGCGAAATGCAGTAATTCCACACTTATCATGCAATAATCCTTTAGATTGGCATTATCAATGTTTTGATGCATTACATTTTTTCTTTGTATTAGGGTGCATTAAAAGGTGATATATGGTAATTCAATAATTCAACACTGCAGAAACTGTATAAATGCAATGTACAAACTAGCAAAGGTTGCTCTAACAATACAATTATAAAAGCTTGACTCTAATGGTAAACAAATGAAATCAAGAAGAGCTAACAACTTCACGGTCAACTATAGCGGTCTTCAACACTTCTGGTTCGATTCCCGACCAACTTAATCCTCGTTTGAACCACCGATCGACGAATTTCTTCAGCAAAACCATTTTAGAGATGACCTTTTCTCTTTTCTGATGATCACATGCCAATAATGATGGAAACCGCAATTAGTATAATGTTATGAGCAGTGTATGAAGGGTGTTTTAATTTTCTTATATTTGTTAAATATCTTCTAGAATGCATTATGTATTTATCAGTGATTACATATGCCATAGTCGTTTTGCCCTCTACTGCAATGGTTGAGGCAGAAGAACAGTTTCCTTTTAGTTAATGAAATATCTCTTGTTACCACTGTAGCAGAAACGGTCTACGGCACCAGCGCGTATGGAACTCATCTAGCGGTCTTCAACACTTCTGGTTCGACTCCCGACTCGGCAACAAAAAAAAAATGGTAAAAACATTCATATGGGGGGCATTAGTACCGTCGATGACGAAACGGTGCTAAAAATAGATTTTTGTTTTGGTTTTTCGTGTTGCACGTATTAAACTGTGCTAATGCAAATGTACAGCACATGCATTTATGTTACTTCAGCAATGGCTGTCAACGTGCTGCAATATGTGGCACTAATTTCATTTTAGTGGGGCCCTTTTCGACTTTAATATTGCTTCAATGATGTGTTTAAAGTAGTGCAGCATTATTTACACAATTTTAAATATAAATATATGGCCAAATTGATGCACTTATATACAGCTTCGTGGTTACTTGGGAAGCTTTCGTTGTCGATATGCGATAACCTTTGTGTTCGAGGCTGCTCCTGCAGGTTGGTTGTGGAACTGATGGTAGGTAGCCAGCAGCATCATCGGCAATGGTACCGTGTATCTAGATTGTAAGCGCTGCTAGGCTGGTACACGCAACCTGAGATTGGCAGATTCTAATACAATTGGGTATGAAACATATACAAATATTGTATTAGGGCCTTGCAAATACAAAAATTGGTAGGTGGCAGTATACCAAAAATTGTATTGGCTTCCTAGAATCTGGAAAAGGAAAATTTCGCATGTGTGCGTGTGCTCTGCCGCACTGGTTTCTCATTATTTGTTCTATTTTTAGACTGATCATGGCAGCAGCGGCGGCATCAAATACCAATACATGTTTAAAAAGAAAGGGCGCCGGCGGGAATCGAACCGAGACACTATCATGGTGATACACAGTATCCTGCGCTCTAACCAGCACAGCTATAACTGCACATGAATAAACAAGTGGCTGAAAGCCATCATCATCAACACAAACGTGGCTTGGTGATGGAAGTGATACAGCCGCCACACTGCACAATGGGTCCAGAGCCGTATTTGCGAAGACAGAACTGTTTAAGCTTCAGCTTTAAGTTTTTAGACACATATTGTGTTTTAGAAAGTTTATTTTCAATTGTTGACCCTATTCCCTGTTATTGTTATGTTAGGGTGGTTCGTCTGGTTAAACTGATTCAAAAATCTGCTTTCTAATAATTTTATTTGCGATGCCATGATGGATGGTGATGGATCGTTTAATTAGAAATTCCACCAATAAACGGCAAATTCTAAATTTCATATATTTCAGGACTCTCACAACTAAAAAAGTTGGTGTCTTCGACAACGTTGTTAAGTGAGTCAAGGGCTTACAGTTAATGGTCCACTAGGCGGCGCTAGTTACACATTTGAAAAATCATTCAAATTATTGATATTTTTTCGTGAAGTAATCAACAAGCTGTTAGTTTGTTTTCTTTGAACGTGTCTAAGTCAAAGGTTTTTCAAAGAGCTATGTATTAGTCATAATTGTGCAATGTCGCATTTCATTCGGTTCACTTGATCCAGAGATATAGCAATTAAACGAAGAACACTCAAATATGAACTACTTTATTAGAGTTGCTCTAATTTTATGTAAAGTTATCCAATCGAGCCCAAATTTGTACCGTTTATAGCTTACTAGTTGTGCAACTGGCAGAAAAAATTTGAGAATATTTGGTGCATTTTTGAAAAAGTTACAGCTTGCTGAATATATTTGAAATAATAAATAAAAGTTGCATGCTTCAATTAATTCGTAACTAGCGCCGCCTACTGACAGAAACTTGAACCAATCAGCTAATCAACTGAGCGGCCGTAACCAACCTAACAACATCGCCGAAGACATCAACTTTCTAAGTGATCTGAGTCCTGAGATATATGGAATATAATATTTGTTTGCTCACTAGCGCTGCCTTGTGGTGGAATTTTGAATCAAACGGCTCATCATTTGTTAGTTCTTGACCAGCCAAATAATATTGCCGAAGACACCAACTCTCTAAGTAACCAGGATGATGAGATATTTGGTATAAACATTTCATCAGTGTTACGTCTGTTTGTCTCTGGTATGACAGATATCACAGACAGCAAGACGTAGCACTGGCGAAATTTCCATACCGTACATCTTAGCACCATGATTACTTAAATATTCGGTATACTTGGCAAAGTTGTTAGGCCAGCCAAGGTTTTACTGGTGATGGGCTTTTTGATTCAAAATTCCACCACTAGGTAGCGCTGACAATAAATTAATAATTATATTCCATATATCTCAGAACTCTGATTACTTAGAAAGTTGGTTTCTTCGGCAATGTTGTTTGGTTTATTAAAGCGTTTCAGTTGATTAGCTGATTGGTTCAGGATTCTGTCAGTAGACGGCGTTAGTTGCAAATTAGTAGAAGCATGTATCTTTTACTTATTATCTCGAATATATTCAGCAACCTATAACTTTCTATAATGTGTAGGGAATATTCTCAAATTTTATCTGCTAGTTGCACAACTAATAAGCTATAAATGGTACAAATTTGAGTTCGATTGGATAGTTTTACATGAAGTTGGAGCGACTCCAGTAAAATGTTTCATATTTGAGTGTTTTTCGTTAAACTGATATATCTCTGGATTAAGTGAACCGAATGAAATGAAATTTTGCACATTTATGACTATATTATTTATGACTATAGCTCTTTGAAAAACCTTTGACTTGACTTAAATATGTTCAAAGAAAACTAAATTACAGCTTTTTGATTGCTTTACGAAAAAAAAACATTCATTTCCATAATTTTGCAAATGTGTAACTTGCGCTTCTTTGTAGCAAAATTTCCAAACAAGTGGACCATTAACTGTTATCCCTTGACCTACCAAACAACATTGTCAAAGACACCAACTTTATAAGTGACCAGAATTCTGAGATATTTTAAATTTAAAATTTGCTTGACCTCTAGCACCGCCTAGTGGTATATACAAAAGCATGCTAAGTTTTAAAAATTGCCTAAAACATTTTTAGCAAGTTGTATCCTTTTATAAAGTCCACCAAAACTATTCAAATTTTGATTACTTGTTCCTCAACGAGTTTGATTTAATTAGTGCAAATTTGGGCTTGATTGATTATTCAACTTTACACGAAATTAGAGCCCTTCTATCTATATCTAGTTTTTGACTTCCGTTTATCAAATTACTGTACCTTAGGACTAAGCAAACCGAATTAAATTAAATTTTGGAAGTTTGTGACTAATGTATTGGTCTTCGTGTATCGTTGGACTCGACTAAAATATGACCAAAGGCAAAAACGTTGCAATTTATTGAAAACTTTTCGAAAAGTTCTAATGATTCGAATGTTTTATCCAAGGGCTGAAAGTCTCTTGAATAAAGACAAATCAATCAAATCAATCGAATGTTTTATTTTTGTAAATTTGCTATAACTTTGTAAAACATTCTGATATTGTATAGAGAATAATTAATCAGCAGATTTTTGGATAAGCCACACTTGATTGACCGCAATCATTTCACAATAATGAAAAAAAAAAAAAAGAAATGACAGAAACATTTTTGTCTTCGTAAATACGACTCTAGACCCATTGTGCACTGAAAAGCCCGCATCCAGCAGGTTGCTGTTTGCAAGTGGAAAATTCCATGTAGACAATAGGACGCGAAGCTCAGCAGCGAAGCGAAAGTTATTTTTAGACGCAACACGGTTCAACTTCTCGGGTTTGAATGGAGGTGTTTGTGTGTAGTGGTATGGAAGCTATGGAACCGTGTAGCGCATCTTAATACAACGAATGGATTATGATTTATCACATTTTCTGTACGTTTTTAATACAAAAATTGGTAGAAAAGGCATATCTCAATTTTTGGTAGCTTTTCTTGTTTTGCGTGTAGTAGCTCCTTGTAGTAAAATAATTGAATAAAATTGATAATACCACAAAATAAAAAGTCTGAAAACGTTAATCGGTAGTTTTCTACTTAAAGTTGCTAGGAAAAATGTAAAAACCATTGTTTATTTCAGTTTTTGCTAATAAATCACTTGCACCACTTGGAGGTAAAAATTAACATTGGTTCCTATAGTGGCGCATCCCATTGAATTCTTATGGGACCCACCACTATAGGAACACTACCACCACTAAAAGGTGCAAAGGAGTAAAAAAATTAAGGAACACAATTGTTTAAAATAGGTTTTTCGACAAATCCTGAACACAAAACTGAATTAATGTTATTAATTAGGTATGATGCATCTATGTCATTTGCAAGCTTTTTGGTCGAAATAGTGCTAAAATGCTACTACCACCACTATTGGTACTACCTCCACTAAGGGAGCTTTTACCCTAATAGGCTGTTTTACCTCACACAAATCTGCCAGGAAAAGGCCTACTTTCCCACACCAAATTAGCAGTGCTGTAATGGTTCATTACAGCACAAGTTTTGTTAAAAACTATTCTCAAGCGGTATTTTATGAAATTGCAAAAAACGTTGTACGCAACTCGGTGCAGAACTCAAATTTTACAGCAATCGTCGTAATTATCCAACTCGGCAAGCCTCGTTGGATAAATGTGCGGCTCGTGCTGTAAAAATCTCCATTCTGCACATTGTTGTGTAAACTACTATTTTGCAATTTCATAAATTACCACTTGAGGATAATTTTTAACAAAATTATCTCATCAAACTGCACACTGATGTTCATTGCCATGTTTAAGAAAGTCTGATCATAGCATGTTATACTGTGCAGTTGTCACAATATTTCAAACCTACGTCCAGAAGCATCAAGAAGTTGATCAAAACTGAAAACAGTGCTGTAATGGTTCATTACGCAACGCAAATCAGTGCTGTAATGAACCATTACAGCACTGCTAATTTGGTGTGGGAAAGTAGGCCTTTTCCTGGCAGATTTGCGTGAGGTATAACAGCCTATTACGATGAAAAAATGTAAAAACTTGTATCACTCACCTACCTGCATCGACCAGTAGTGAATCCAACTCTGAAACCTTCAGCATGATTTTTCTGATTTCCAGCACGTTTACCGCTTCAACTTTATTGGCCTTAAGATAGTAACTTGAGGGCAACCTCGGGGGGGGGGGGGGGGGGGGGGAGCTGTGCTCAATCCTGCGCACATCACCGGGACACACATGCATGGAAGCTTATGCGCGCCTGTGGTGAATTTATGTCCACATAATGTTTGAAGCGACATCAAAGCTTTAATAAACGGCTTCATATTCACTTCCGAACAACGTTGCGCTTAGCGATAGATGATGCACAGTCATTGGAATGGACGCAGTAGACACGAGTGTAACGGTGCCCCTCCGGAAAGCCGACGTAAACGGATAAATGTTTTTCTATGTCACCACCATACGCGTATACCGGTCGCTTAGCCTAGTTACCGGGTATAGTGACGGTTAGGTACGGTGACCCGTCGCTCGGTCAGTTCTGGATATAGTCAACGCTGTTTCTGGAAACCAACTGATATCAAACGGGTGGCAACCACCACCGGTGATGCTTGTGTTATCAAAACCATCTGTTCTGTTTGGAGATATCTATGATGTTGCATCAAGTAGCGGAATATTCATGGAGACACTAGCAGGCCCGTGCACAGAAGTGGCTCCAAGGGAATGGTTTTCCCAGTTTCCGCACAAGGCGGAGTGGCGCCTAGTGTAGCTTAACACCGCAACCCCCCCATCCCCCTTCTCCTTGTGAACGGACGTGGACACCAGCTTTAGTCCTTGAAAATCAATACTGAACCAGTAGATAGTTTTTAAAATATTGTTTATTTCTCCACAGGAGCATATTCACCAGTTTGAATCCAAATACATCACACATTGCAATGATTATAGCAAAATCCGTGTAAATCAGATTATAAGTCACACTTTTCCCGTACTTCATCCCTGCCTCGCACCAAAGAGCATCAAATTCAGATTATCGTTTCGACATGAAGCGAAAAAGCTGCTGTAGAAACACACCAACCGTTATAAATTATTCCGGGCCTTTTTAAATATTTATTCGATAGCTAATTTATCAAATTACGGTACATTATTTATCGCAAAACGGTGGCGATTGTTATCGGGCAGGTACTCGGTCATTTTTCGCAATATCCTCAACTAAATCGCCAAATCACGCAGATTAATCGGCCAGGTGCTAAAACTAGCGGCGTTGATTCTTCTTCGTCTTTTTTATGTAACTTCACAACTGGAACAAGGCCTGCTTCTCAGCATAGTGTTCAACGAGTGTTGAAAGCTTCTCTCTGTCAATGACCATTTTGCCTTTGTATAACATGTGGCAGGCACGAAGAGGCGGAAATCGAACCCGTCACCCTCAGCACGGTTGAGCTGTATAGATGCCCGCGCGTTTACCGCTTCGGCCATATGCACCAGTCACTGCATAGCCAGCAGTGCTATGGGTGGGTGCCGAAAACTACCGGTTGTTTGGGGGGAAATTATTCAAATCCTCCGGTAGTAAAATATTAGACTTCAATGTATTCTAGCATCGACTAGCTAGCATGTTCGAGGATTATTGTTTAGTTCGGATAGCGGTGTTGTAATTGGCATACGTAATGTTTGGTTTACGCATAATTAAAAGTTAATGTAATAAATGGCACAAAAATTAAATTTCTCGTGTAACAGTTGACCAAGATTTTGATTAATGATTTTTTTAGCATTTTAATATTTTTGGTGATAAAATCAACAGTTTTGTTGTGTCTATTTTTTCGTCATAGCAGTTATTCAGCAGTTGACGAAAAGTTGAGAATTGGCTTCTTTAGCGATGTTGAGATACTTCATGCATGCCAAACTGAGCCGAAATCCAAATTTTCATGATTTTTTGTGCCCGGGAACCCATTTAAAAATCAATTTGAAGTTTGTATGGGAGCGATTTATCGAATCACTCATCGTCGCACTTTCTACTTGGCAAGCTGTCAAGCAGTTGCCCAGCTGTCAAAAGGTGATTTCAAAAAATTTCTTTGTAATTGATGTAATTGTGTCTCTGAAAAAGGTGCTTTTTCGTATAAAATCAAAAAATCAATACATTTTCAAAAAATTAATAACCCAGTTGAACTCTTGGGCTCCAGTAAGCCTAGTGGTTGAGGCTATGGATCGCCAATCCGGAGACGGCGGGTTCGATTCCAGTTCCGGTCAGAAAAAAAATCTCGACTCCCTGGGCATAGTGTATCATTGTACTTGCCTCACAATATACAATTACATGCAATGGCAGGCAACGAAAGCTCTTCAATTCATAACTATGGGAAGTGCTCGAAGAACACTAAGTTGAAGCGAGGCAGGCCAAGTCCCATTGGGGACGTAGAGCTATAAAGAAGATGAAGAACTCATGAGCATCCGTTTATAAAGTGACCGTCTGAAAACACATAAATGGCTTTTTACGGATGTAAAGCCTGTATCCGCAATAATTGGGACACAGAGGTACAGCTGTAAGTTTGTAATGAATCGGTGAAATTGGCCAAAAAATTGACTGGGAACTCTTTGGTGTATGTTTATTATGTGTGCCAAATTTCATAAAATTTGATGCATTACTTTTAACTATGGATGAAAAACAAACAAACGTGGTTTTAAGTATTTTGTACAATCACGCCCAATTTCCATTCACATAGTAGATGGTTTTTTCCCACTACAATTCAAAGTTCTGTGAGGATAATCATGAAATTTCGTAAGTAGTTATGACACTTATAGAGACACTTTCTTGCAAAATTTCATCAACTTTGATCAATTGGTTTGAAAGTTACTGGTGGTGATAGGGGTGAGTGTTAGTGAAAATGTTTCGTGTTTTTCATGTGCAAATTTTGCCTATTCATAACTTTCGAATGTCTCAGCCAATTTTCATGAAATTTTCACAGAAGGTAGTTGATTATGTGTATATTATGCCTGCAGAATTTGATGCTTATTGGTATAGTACTTTCAACAGTACAATCGAAAGAATGAGGGATGCTGAATAATGTCTGTTAAATGGGCTAAAATCACGGTCAGTCCAAATACATGTTTTGACTATAAAATTGTTGATAGTGCATCGATTTGTTTGAAATTTTGCCTACGCAAAACAAGTAGATTGAGTGGTTTGTGTTCAAAATTTCAGGCATTTACTTTGCCAAATTCAAAAGTTACAGCGCTGAGAAGCCAAACTAGGGGCTGTACAAAATTCAATTGCACGCGTTCTACTGTTTCATTGCTATAACAAAAAGTACTGAACCTATTCACATGAAATTTTGCAGGTGAAATGAACACATCTTAAGATGTCATCAGGCAGATTTTGAGCAAATTTTATGAATCTATTGCAGAGTTACAGCTGTATTTCTGTGTCCCGATTATTGCGGATACAGGCTTTAAAATATGTAAATATTCTCGGAAATTTCACTAAAATTGTTCAAATCGCTTATATTACCTTGATGCTTGAGCTCGAGGTCTCGACAGAATCAGAGTTTCTTTTAACTCTTGTCTTCTTCTTGGTGTAACGTTCCCAATGCAATGCCTGCTTCTTTAGTGGTCTAATAACCCTTCCACAGTTTTAACAGAAAGGAAAACTTCCTCCACCAATGATCATTTTGCATGAGTATACCGTGTAGCTGGCACGAATATACTCTATGCCCAAGGAAGTCAAGCAAATATACTAAGATCCTGGACTGACTGGAAATCGAACCCGTCATTCTCCAGATGGTCATGCTGGATACCCACCTCTGCAGCTGTGGCTTTTTGGCCTATAGGGTTTTCTAGTCTTCTACAACTAAAATCAATACAAACTGTTAGGTTGTAGTTTTCACGATTTCGTAGAATTGCGTTCATGTAAAACTCCTTTTAAAATAATCAATTCTTCTTCACTGTTACATCTTTCCAATAAATTGTATCCTATTGCATTTCGAAGTACACCGTCAGGTGATTTCGTTCAACCGCAATATACCATATCTCATTATAGAGATAGCTTTTTTTTTCTTTCGCGTCGTTGTTTCTTGGAATCAGTAAGCAATTAAGCTACCAGGGGAACCAGATGTTTTGATAAATCAAGAAGGTTCCGTACAGAGTGCCCAGATTTTTTCAACAGAAGGAATTAGTTTTACCGACAACAATGCAAAATATGGTCCCAAAGTCGTACATTTGTGTGCACGACATCACATCACATTTAGGATCACGTGCCACCTGGTACGGCCGTCATGCTGTCTGCGCTCCACGTCTTCTTGTGCGGATCAGTAGCAAACACCAACTTTGCAGGGTTGTTATCCGGCATTATTGTAATATGCCCTACCCAACGCATCCTTCCAGCTTTGGCCATCTTCTGGATACTTCTTTATGGCTCGGACGTTCGCATTGGAACATGGCCAAGCTCTCTTCAACTTAGTGTTCTTAGAGCACAGTTATTAACCCTTATGTGGCCGGCAGGGTACCCGGGTACCCAGCACCCATTTAAAATACACGGTGTAGAAAAAAGCAAAAAGTTTGCCGGCCACATAACGGTTAATTGAAGGGCTTCTTTGCCTGTTACGCATGAATTTGTACATTGTGTGACAAGTCCAATGGTACACTATGCCCCCCAAGTAACAATTTCTATGCCTTCTGCTCTCAGATATTGTTTATTGAGGCTTTGTCTTGGGTTTTGTCATGGATTTTAAAGCCCTTTTAGGTTTACTGAAGAAGTTTATGTTGCAAAACAACATTAACAACATAAGCAACTTCAAAACAGTGTGTAAATACCTAGAAGTCCATTGAATAAAACTTATATGTTTGTCTTTTCGTCAAGCAAAAAAATATTGTAAACGACCTGTTAAGTACGTATTAAAACTTGAACCTAAAACTTCTTTCATAGCCGCATGCATGTTATATTATATCGCTCTTATAACCAGATAAATTACCTAAACTCGTAATGAAGCAATAGAGCAGGGTTATCAATGGAGGCATTAAAGCAAGCTTAAGAATGTTACTGAAATACGATCTTCTTTTAATCAATAGATTCAATGAGCACCATAAACGAAAGGATAATCAACCAGGGATAATTATTCTTCATTCTTATTGAAGCAAACGTCAATGGAAAAACCGCGGGTGGGTTTAATTTTCCATCACCACACTAAGCTTCCTTCTCTAAGGTCCAATTGTGATCGGGGTTTCCGAAGCACCTGATGGATGGGGATTGCTTCATTTGTTCTAAGCCCGGCATCACAGCTGTGCTCGAATAATGACTTATTTTGCTCACAGCCGCAGCCGGAGATCCTGATTGATTACTACCTTGTTACTTACCTAATACTCAAACAGCTTCAAAAATACGAAATACCTTTAAAAGTCTTACAAAAATATAAAGTTGTTTCGTCCAGCGGTAATTTAGGCTCCTACGTTGTGTTATTTATGCCCCGGGGACATGACTTAGACGAACTACTTTGGACAAATCACGTTTTATTGGTGCACCACAGAGAGGCAGTGTTCCTGCTCTGTGGTGGTTCTATTGCTTACAACTAACATTACAATCATCACGCTGCCGCTTTTATAAGCTGCAGCGATAGTACGGACAATCTTTGAATGCGCATCGCCAACAAAAGTTTTTCATTTGTTTACATTTTTACGGCTAGCGGCCAAGCGGAGAGTTCTTAAGAGCATTCAAACTGAACCCGCTTTTCCTTAAGGACAGACTTGTTAGAATCCCAACATGGCCGCCACAATGGCCGACTTTGGCACCTACTCACGATTTCGAGGGCACAAATCTCTTCGTAAACAAAACCAGCGCACCTGATCTTCTTATTTTACACTTATTACAAGTGAGCAAGAACAGAATAATAGAATACTTTGTTGTGTGAAGCTTGCTTCTTGAGATTTGTGCGTTTAAAGTTTTGATGCACTGTTAAAGTGGGATGTTAAGAAGTTTGTCCTCAAAACCTAACAATGTTTAGGAAGCGCATATACCTAGAGAAACAGACGTAACACTTAGAACAAATTTCATTTAAAAACATCGTCACGAAAACTCAATCGCCCAATGCTAAATATACTGTGTTTGGCTGGGCTGCCACTAGATGGATGGTAGTGAGCAAACGTCAAACAGGAACAAAAACGATACCAGCGCAACGAGTGGTCAATCGACCTACTACTGAATATTTGAATCAACCGTTAAAAAGGTGATCGATGGGAAGCGATGAGAGTGTGACGTCTGTTTCTCTGTGCTTATGCGTTAGGAATAAATTGGTGTATGTTAGTCTTTGCAGCGTATTTATAAAGAACAGCCACTCTAGAACATGTTGTTTTAACCACAGACAAACAGACGTCCCACTCTACCCACTTCCCATCGTTTCCCTTTTTAACGATCTATTCAAATATTCTGTAGTTCGCAAATCTCTCGCTCATGGCGCTCGCATCATTTTTGCTCCTGTTTGACGTTTGCTCACTAACGCCATCTATTCAGTGGGTTTGCGAATTAGCATTGGGCGATTATACTTTTGTGACGATGATTTTAATCGCAATTTGTTCTAAGTGATACGTCTGCTTCACACTAAGAATGAATCGCAGAATTCTGTGAAATTATTCACCGAAACAAAACTGTAAAGTATGTTTCTACAGATCTTTCTGTGAAATGCAATGTTTTCCAATCCAACTGTCAAAGTTTCACAGAAGTTTCGGTAAAGGCAAACAAATTACCAAATTCTGTGAAATTTTTACATTGCGGTTCGGTAAACATCACAATTTTCACCGCACACTGCAGTTTTCACCGGATTTCTGTAAAACCATTAATCATTGTCTAATCAAAAGTGGTTGGTTTTGGTTGTTGTTTCATGAAGTGGAAACACTCAGCAGAATAACACGATAATGGAAGAAGTTTAGGATAATTTCCAACAGCAGCACGAAGAACTGGTTGGTAGTTTTCGTACCTAAGTATTAATTGCATCCTAATAATATTGTTTTTTGCAGCCAACTATCTGCTGTTTCTTCCGGATTGAGGTGCGTGGAACTTGGCCCGAATGCGTCACAACGATGCATCGTCACATCATATCTACACAACCACGTTCATCATACTAATGTGTGAATCATTATTAAAATTAACTCTGTATCTGATTGTGATTTAATAAAAATGTGGAATAATACCGTGAATAGCAAATCAACTTATTGAAAAGTCATCGTAATTTTGTATAAAAATCACCGAAAGTTCTGTGAAACCTGCAAAACGAAACAATGAATTCACAGAAAATCTGTGAAAATAATCACCGGAATGTTCGGTGAATTTGACAGATGAGCATTTTCGATTTTTACAGATCGTTCGGTGAAACATAAAATCACCGAACAGTTCACCGAAAAATCTGCTGTTGAGATTTCGGTGAAATTTCACAGAATTCTGCGATTTATTCTTAGTGTGTTGTCTGTGCTTTAACACTAACTGATCTTAAACAATCTTAAACAAACCAGAGGAACTTGATGACATTCATACTTTCCATCACGATAATCAATTCCTGCTTGCAAAGTAGGTGCACCATGTTGATGATTGGATTGTGATTTAAATTCATGGTTTTGCAAGGGGGATTGAAATTGTTTTTTTTTTTGATATGACAAAAACCTCAAAATGAAGTCGCCGTAGAGTGCAGCGAGCTTGTGATTCATCTTTCTTCACCCCCACACATTAGTACGCGTCGTCCCAAAACTCCGAATGCTTGCAGATCTTCTTCGAGCATGGTCCATGTGTCCGTAGATAGCCACCGGGGATCGGTCTTATAAGCATTTTGTTCATCATACATTTGGTGCGATGAGCGGAGCCAAAGAGCTTTATCTAGCTGAAAACTAGTTTTATGCCTAAACTATTTCAAAAATGTATCGCTAAAATTTGTTGTGTCAATTAAGAGCATTCAATATGTAACATTTAGGTAATGGATTTATTACCTAAATGGAAAGCAAATTTTATGCGTTTTCGAGGGTTTCAGGTGCTTTACGAGGGTGCTTCAGGGGGATTTCGGAGGCATTTCAGGAAACTTCAGAGGATTTTCAACGAGGCTTAAAGACATTACAAGACCGTTTTCGGGGGTTGAAGAGGGTCTCATGTGCATTACATGGGATCCAAAGAAATTTGAAGTGGGTAAGTATAGGTGGCATTTCAAGAATTTTCAAAAGGATTTTCAGGAAGTTCCCGGCGATTTCAGTTGTTTCTGAGGGTCTCAGGTATGTAAAAAGACGTCCACGGCGGGTTCAGAGAGTTTCAGTGGCATTTCAGGAAGTATCAAAAGATTTTCAGCGGCTTTCAGTGGCGTTACTGGGGCGTATTTGGAGGCTTAAGAAAGTCTCAGGTACGTTACAGGAGATTCGAGGTGATTTCAGGGGTTTTTGAAGCCTTTTCAGGAAGTTTCAGAGGATTTTCATCGGATTTCAGAGGCGCATTGGGGGATTCCGGGGCGTTACAGGAGAATTTGAGGGGGTTTAAGTGGGTCAACTATTTTTAAAAATACATTTTGTATCACTGCTCCCAGGTGAACTTCAGGCGGATTTCACTTTCGTTTTTAAGCGTTTCATAAACATTTCCGGCGCTTTCAGAAGGATAGATTCCGGAAGGGTTGTAGCTTTGATCACCTATACACTGGCGTCTCTTTTTATGCACCTGGCTGAGGGTACATAAATTTTAAATGTGCATCATTTGAAAAAGGCATAAAAAGAGGGAATGTTGTGCATAAATGAAGCTAGATTTTTTGCATAGAACCCAAAAGAGGGGGTTTCAAGGGGATTCAGGCGCGTTTCAGGAGATTTCAGGAGCCTTTTAACCCTTCAGGACGCGCGCCGTTGTAAAAGTACACCACAATAACAAAAAACTTTGCTCGTCGTATACAGTCGTGAAGGCGATGCAGTTTCAGGTGCTTGATGGCACGAGTCGCGTTTCGATAAGTTTCGTTGGCGCTTCAATGAGATTACTGGATAATGGTGGTAACTATGGCATCGGCGGTCAGCGAACGTTGATAGGGGAGAACAATGCAACCTTTGCGTTTCAGGCAGTCCCAACTGATTTCAGAGGGGTACCTGGACATCTTGGCCTTCAAGGGAGTCCGGGGGGTCAGTTGCGTTTCAGCGCGTCAAGGGGTTCCATGTGGCCTTTGGGTCGCTTCAATGAGCCTCAGGGTGAGTTCCAGAGAATCTTAGAGAAGATTTTTGGGGGGCACCAGAAGGTCTCAGTAGCGTTTCTCATGGTCATCTCAGGGACGTTTTAGGAGGTCTCAGAAGCGATTAAGGAGATCTCAGAGTCAAGGAGTTTGATGGGGTTTTCAGAAGCCTTCAAGGAAGTCTGATGGGGTTTCAGGGGTGTTTCTGCAGGCCTCGGAGAGGTATGCCCTTGAAACGCCCCTGAGATTTCCTGGTACTCCCATGAAGCACTTGAAACGCTCCTGAGATCTCCCGATACGCCGCTGAGACCCCCTAAAACGTCCCTGAGATGGCCCTGAGATCCCGTTGAATGCTTCTGAGACCTAATGGTACCCGCTGAAATGCCCTGGGATCCCCTTGAAACGCCCCTGAGACTCCTTTAAACGCCTCTGAGACCTCCTCGTGACACTTTGAACACCTTGAGACCCTCTGAAAATGCCCTGAGATCTGAGATCAAATGTGACTTTTATGTGGAGGCAGTGTTGGCACCAAAAACCTTGCGCCTTTATGTGTTTTTCAACCACCTTGTAATAAAATAATCAGAAACATTATGAACAACTGGAAGTTGCCAAATAAACAAAGATAAATCAACAGGATTTCCATGGGTTCCCTAACCAGGTTTCTAGAAGGATTCTTTATGAAATCATATTTTGCCAACGTTCACCCTGATGATCAGGATTAAATCAAAATTCAGGAATGATTTTTTGTATTGGGTGATTTTACGCAGCCGGATCTCACCGATTCCAAAAAGATGATGGTGGATTTATCACTCATTACTCCCAAGCAATAATGGCGCTTCATGACGAGCTCGCCGGGCATAGTCCGAATTGTGGAGAACGACCACAACGTGTTAATATCTATCACTCATATAGATATTGATGTTATCTTTCGGGATCTTATCTATATAAAATAGAAAATACCTAAACCAAAAATAAAAACTCTTTGAGATCGGAATGTGAATCCATCCACTCTTGGTCAATAGCTCTACATGAACCACTTCGGCTATATGGTCCCCTAAGTGACACGATATGATTAGGCAATACGCTTCCTCATTATATCTGATAAGCTTCAGAATAAACCTTGATGATAAGCTCTGCTTACCGGAAGTCCTGGCAGCAAGTAAGCATGTATACTAAATACCGTATACTATGTGAGAAATTAATGATATTTGACTTACATTGTCAAATTTGTTACATAAAACTCTTAACGTAATAATGAGAAGTTATGCTACGAGGAAGTAATAAAAAATCTCCATTCGTTCAAAAGCCAAGACATTTGCGTTATTTTTGAATGGCTCCTTTCCTATTACTTAAACATAAAGCTGTGCTATTCCAGCCTTGAACCGCAGTTCTAAACAGTTTTTCTTATCACCAGTGCATTTCACTTTTAACAACAATGCACGCATTCGACATGGGTCATCCGCCTGTGGACAGACATGTATCGTATGATGACGTATCTCACCTACAACAAACTGTCTACCACCAATCCAATCACTTAGTGTCTTAGTCAATGGGAAGACGACGACGCCATGCGGTGTGTCCGACCGCGCGCGCCGACGAAGAGCGCACACGTTTCACTATAGGTTCGGACGGACGACGAACTGCTGAGATAAGGCTCCAAATAAAGAGCTATTACGGGTCAGTCTATAGATTCATTCGCTGTTAAAATGATCGCGCTGGACGTCTGGAGCGAGATATTTACCGCAACAGTTGAAGTACGCTTCGCAGAGCTACCTGCTGCAACGGGGTAACACGTTTCGATTGTTGCACAAGCATTTGTAGAATGTACGTAATCGGTATCGGTTTGACTACCGTGTTGGTGTTTTTCTCGATACACGCTGGAAGATGTTCTTCAGAACGTGACGGCCGCCAAGGCCTGGAGTGGTGCAGCTCATTTCCCGATGAAGAAGCACGCGCCGAGTGCGCCGACTCCGAGGGTACCTTCTGGATGTACTCGCCGACCTGCTGCAACGTGAAGTGGGAGTGCGTCGATGGAGAGAACAACCAGGGCTTAAGATGTAGTGTTTCCGGATTCATTCCCGATAGTGAAACGATGATGTGCATTGATGAACCTACTTGTATTGATACTTCAAGTACTGTAGCCCCTACGACAACTACTACAGTGCGGATAACAACAACCACTCTTGAACCGACCACGGTTACGACCATTACTGCAGGTGAGACGCAGTTTTGTGATACATTTCCCATGGACGAGCCTCCTATCTATTGCGCTGGAACAAACGGATCATTCTGGATGTCGTCGCCCAGCTGTTGTAACGTCAAGTTCGAGTGTTTGGATGGCGCTTACAACCAGGGCTTCCGATGTAGCAGTCCTGGATTCGTGCCGGATCTCCAGCGATTGAAGTGCATTGAGGACAGTGCTTGTGACCGGAAAGAAGAAGGCCCGAGTGAAGATACGGACGGGTCATCACCGGATATTATCTGCTCCAACGCCAGTGCTGAATATTTGCCTCATCCAAGTGACTGTTCAAAATATTTCCTCTGCAACAATGGCATTGTGCAACAGCTGGAGTGCATGGATGGGTCCATTTTTAGCTACCAGTCCCAGCGGTGTCTGCCAGGAGATAAAGACACTTGTGAATTGATGGGTGCCTAATGCTATGATTTTTCGATATTTGTGATAATAAAGTGTAAACGTGTAAATACAGTATTTTGCAATCAGAATCATGTTTTGATAGGAACCAACCAGCAGCAAGTGCCTTGTAAAAGTCAATGTACAGTTAGATAAATGAATACATTGATTGTAGCCTTACTTTGTATCGAAATCAAAACATTCAGTGATTTGGAATGTAAATAGAAGTGCCGCGAATTTGAAGTAAAAAGTGTTTCATTCTTGGTGTCATCTATCGAAATAAATGCATGACAACAAACATCGTATTTCACCTTCGATTAGATATCAAACTGACGCGCACAATGCAATGCGTTATCTAATCTTGTTATGGCCAAACTATAAAACAATTATTGCCTCCCATATGTAGTCCCAATTATCCGGTCAATTGTCTAGGCAGTCTGTGCGGTTGACGCGAAGTTAGGAGCACTGATAACAGAATTGATTATCTTGTTAAAGGTGATTGTATATTTCATGTTCCTAATCGAAAAGAAACGAACATTTCCATGGCATTACTCCCGTGCAAAAGTTTGGGGTCACCCCCTCGAAAACATGGAAATGTTTTTCGGTCATATCTCAGTCATCTTTCATTTAATCCACTCGTTCTTATACTCTTTCGAAAGATAAAGAGTTAGATTTGATTCGTAGGTACTTTTCACAAATTTCATATGAAATTTTTAGTATGAAAAGTTTACCTAAACTTACATGTTTTTCCTAAATCTGTACGAAATATTGTTTTCCATGTAGTTCAAAATTGGGTCGACCAAATTTCAAAATTAAAGTTGCATTAGAACCCTATTTCTATCCTCTTTGAGAGCCATTCATTAGATTTTGACGAAAAAATTCATAACATAATTTAAATGATCGAGTTAGGTTTACAAGTCACCGTGCAAAAGTTTGGGGTCACCCCTTAGTATGCTGCATCGTGCAAAAGTTTGGGGTCACCTTCCAAATGAAGTCTGAGTCGGATTTTTATTCAAATCGTCATTGTTTTTGATGCAACTCCAATTCCTTCTTTGATATTTGAATGGCAAGACACAAAAATGGTTATGAAATGTTCATAAACTAAGCTCTAGACTAATTTAAGGTAGAAACGGTATATAAAATCCATATTAAATCAGCTAAGTTCGTTATATAAAGTGCGAAAGAGGATAAAAGTGAGATTAAAATGACTAATTCGTGAACTCTACCCTATATAACTGTAAGTGTTATAACCACAAACATACCATTACCCTAAAATCCATAAGTTTCAGCAATGTTACATATTTTATTTTAATAAATATGCCATATCAAAAAATTATCCCTTTGCTTTGCACCAAAACTCAAAATTTCGAATGTAATAGTACATTCCGAGAAATGTCATTCGTTGTTATTTATGAACATTTCATAACCATTTTTGTGTCTTGCCATTCAAATATCAAAGAAGGAATTGGAGTTGCATCAAAAACAATGACGATTTGAATAAAAATCCGACTCAGACTTCATTTGGAAGGTGACCCCAAACTTTTGCACGATGCAGCATACTAAGGGGTGACCCCAAACTTTTGCACGGTGACTTGTAAACCTAACTCGATCATTTAAATTATGTTATGAATTTTTCCGCTGAAATCTAATGAATGGCTCTCAAAGAGGATAGAAATAGGACTCTAATGCAAATTTAATTTTGAAATTTGGTCGACCCAATTTTGAACTACACGGAAAACAATATTTCGTACAGATTTAGGAAAAACATGTAAGTTTAGGTAAACTTTTCATACTAAAAATTTCATATGAAATTTGTAAAAAGTACCTACGAATCAAATTTTTTGCATTTTAGCCATAAGTTGAAAAAGTTTGTCTGAAACTTTTTAACCGATTCTGTTAAACGATAGCCTAGGATGTTCTGCAGAACTTTGTTGAAGACCGCAAAGCGATTCGATGCTTGTGGAAATAGTTATAACAAACGAATCGCATGCATGTGTTTATGTTTTAACATGTAAAGGAATAACAATGGCAACAAAATCATGATGTTTCGCCAAGCAATCCCATCGCTATAACTTTTTTCATAAGCATCAGATCACTTCGCGGTCTTCGACAAAGTTTTTCAGGACACCCTATGCTATGTTTTCACTTTACCGGTTACACAGTTTTAGAAAAATTCGAGCTTGTTATGAGAGAAATGCAAAAAAGTGTGTTTTCCCATGTAGAACCCCATACAAACTTCAAACGCGATGCGCAAAACGTAGACATAACCGATCGTACAAAAAATTTTGCACACTTATTTGGGTCCTGAAATGGGATAAAAAAAGCTTTGATCTGATGGGATACCACTGAATTTTTCACTTTTCCATATAAACGATGACCCACTCTAATACACAGCTAATCGCGTTCGGTAATTTTTACCGAAATCTCAACCGCTGAGCGTTCGGCAATGGATTTTTAACGAAATTCTGTAAAAAATTTCCAATTTTCGGTGAAAAGTTATCGTTTATCTGTCAAACTCTAACGAACTTCGGTAAAAGTTGCTACTTTTACCGACTTTTTCCGCTAAAACAAACTTAACGGTTGAGATTTCGGTAAAACATTACCGAAGTCGGTGATTTTTTCTAACTGTATAGTTGGGAATCTTGAATAGCAATGTTTTTTTTTTGTATTTTAAAATACCTCCACGTAGAATTTGTTTGCAGCCTTAGACCCCAAGAGTGTTTTGTGAATTGTTTAAGCTTTTTTTGGGCTAAACCATAGCTAACAACCTGCAATTCATAACCGTTTATGAATCGATGTTATGATAAGTGTTGGATACTTAACAGGTAACAGATCATTAACCCTTTATAAGGCAGTGGCAACTATATTGCCACCTACTGTTTTTATTTTTTTCTGTTTTATAACAATTTATTTCGAACTTTTTTTTTAGTTTACTCAAAATCAGGATTACTTACAACGCCTGGTATTTTTTTGGTACTAAACAAAGCTTAAACAATAATTTGGGAGCCATTTGTAGTCTCAAAAATAGCAAAATTTGACCGCGTGAAGAAAATTAGCTCAAACTATAGATTTGGTAAATATTTTAAGAAATAATCAAATTATGGGTTGATATGAGCTGAACTACACAGTTTAAATTATGGGTTAAGCCCTAATCCACTCTAAGATCTCTTTTTCCGGCTTTTTGTCGAAGTCAAAAGAAGAAAAGTACCCTAAACGGGCAGTGGCAAGAATATTGCCACCAGCGCTGGTGGCCTAAACGGGCAGCGGCAACTATATTGCCACCTCAAAAGCTCGTTTTTGGGGTGAACGGGCATTGGCAACTATATTGCCATCAGCGTTTTTGGGCTGAACGGGCAGTGGCAACTATATTGCCACCTAGATTTTTGAGAGTTTCTTTCAAATTGAAATTGTTTTGTACATGTAATCATGAGTATAATCATTTCCATAATAGTATGCGTTGATTACTCTTCTAGCTTTCTCGGCCTTATAAAGGGTTAATGTAGCCCAACCAGCAAAAAAAAAAATCAAATCAAGAGTAATGTATGAACATTTCCAGAAAATTTGAGCTCAGTGTATTCAATACATTCAGTACATTTGAAATACACAATTCAGATCAAAGTTTGTATGATAAAAATGGAGCTACCAACAATAAGGTTTGTTTCTAGCTAGCTGGGTTAACCCTTCCTTTTGCATCACGTTGGAAGCAGCTAGCTGACATATCTAATGTACGGTATAAGTAAAAAATTACCCTAATACCAAAGGAGGGTTAAGTCTAGGTCTATCCATTGATAATCTCGGATTGGAAGATGTGTCCCTAATGTGCATGCATGGTGTACGAATGCTAAAAATGAGAAATTGACATCACAAATCACAACTGCTGCGGATATTCTTAGATGAAAAACAGTACCTATCTCGAAGAGGATGAAAAACCAAAAACAAGAAGATCGAAAGAAATGTTCGGTGTAGCACAATAAAGTGACTTTGCGCATCACGGAACTTTTATATGAATCATTAACTTTTTGCATTTCAATGATGGTTTACTACTATTTTACTGCTTTGACTTAAAGACTTCAACTTTTGGCTCGCGAAATAAAAAATATAGAATCAAATATCCATGTAATTAAAAAAAAGTGTTATTTTAGATATTGGAAACGCCTTGGGGTGGAGCAAAACGCCCGCTGGTACTTTCGGGCTTGTAATGGAATACCCAGGGGCTCTATTCTACTCCATTCTACTTCTAGGCGTATCCCAACTGGGACAAAACCTGCTTTTCTGCTTAGTGTTCTTTGAGCACTTCAACTCTTATTAGCTGAGAGCTTCCTCTGCTAATGACCATTTTGCATGTGTATATCGTGTGGCTATTTAGCACGAAGATGCTCTATGCCCAAGATAGTCAAGGCAATTTTCTGTACGAAAAGTTCCTGAATCGACCGGGAACCGAACCCGTCAATCTCTGCATGGTCTTGCTGAATACCCACGCCTTTACAATTGTGGCTATAGGGGCCCTAACTCCATCTAACTATGCTTAGCAGTAATGAGAAGAAAAGGAGGCGCATGGTAGTTAATAGCAATGATACATAATGAGCTCCCAATTACTTGAAATCCATGCGCTTCAAATTAAATTATGTTTTGAATTCTGAAGAATGCAAGTTTTCCACGCTTTTCTTTCGATTATTCCAGTTATTCTTCAGCTTAATCGGCTTAATTTCAAATCTAGTTTATCTTGAATCTAAAAGTATTATCATAAATTTACTGAAAATGTGTGAAGGCGCTTTGTCTCGAGGGTGGATTACCCCACTTTCGATGAAGCTAATGTTTGTGTTGTTGTAGATTAGGGTCTACATATCATCTAAGAAAAACTAACTAGATGCTGTTTCTTCAACTCGAACCCAGCCAATATCATTTTTGCGGCAACAACAAAAAAGCATTGATACGCGAATAAATCACATTCAAACCACAAGTTCGCCCCGTATAGCCACATGTTGTCAACATCATGAAACTAACTATAAATTGAAAACATCACGAGCGCCACCCTGCGTCAACGAAGTGGTAACTATATGGCGCTTTTTTCCAAAAGTGCCATAAAGCTTCGCAGCCAGCCAGCGCAGTGGTTCGTTATTTGTGGCAACGTTTGTAAGCTCTTCCTCGTAATTACGTAGGTATGTACATTTAGCCTGCTTATGCTGTAATTCTGATGGTATGGAATCAGCTTGTCGATTCCCATATATACATAAGCAAAGTAGTGGAATTAAAACGGTATTTGCTCATCCTTTTCTAGTTTTTCTTTTAAAGTTTCATTCTTAAGTTTTGTTTGTTGCAAAAGTGAAGTAATAGTGGAGTTTTTTTTTATTATAACTAGTGATTCAAGGTTACCATATAGTTGAATTGGCAACGAGTTGTAGAAGGATCGTTTTTTTTTTTCAATACGAGTCGTACATTTATCTGAAGAAACTTGTCGATATTATGTGATATGATTATTGTTATATGTAACTAGCTGCACCCGGCAAACTTTGTCTTGCCTACTGCGTTTTTCGACGTTTCAAGTCCCTAGCCAAGTCCAAGTCCCCGTTCAAAATATATAAAAACCCAATTTTCAAAAACTCTAAATTTTGCCATGTTTTTTGCCTCATAAACCTTCCTTGGGTGAAAACTAACAGAACAAAACTTAGACGACCCAAATCTGACCATCCGTTCGCAAGTTATGGGCGGTCCCACGTATGCCACTGCATTTATATAGATATAGATTAAAATCATTCAAACTCAACAACAAAACATTTTGTTACACCAAGTTTCGTTCTGCGTTGTTGAAAAATGAATAAAAACACCTAGCAAATCTTCATTAAAAATCATTTCAAGTAATAGTTTAAAAGGCTTGTTCGACTCCAATGTTAACATTTCCAAATTCGTGAACAGATCAATGCAAACTATCGGTTTTTCAGAGATCACTTTCCAGCTATAGCTAATTCAAACATCTGCTTTCTAATGATTCTAAATACGTTTACAAAATATCATACAAAGTTGTAGAAGGACTTATTTTGAGCAAGTTTGCTGAAGAAACCAATATTTTATCTTTTATTATTCCTAGCCTATGATTTTTTGAAAAAACTTTTCAATTTCTAAAAAATGTTCAACTAGTTGTAACTTTTCGAAAAGTGCATCACATATTCTCAATTTTTTATTGTAAGTAGTTCAACTAGTTGTGTATCAGTAGTCAAAATTTGAAAAAGATCGGGCTATTATGCACGAAGTTATAAAGATTCTAGAAAAAGCTATAGTTATCCGATAGCCAACTTTGAGCTGTTATGTATATCTTCGGGTTCAATGATCCGAATACAATGATTTTGACCATTCATTACTTATATAATGAGCACTGGAAAACGTTTGACTTAACTTGAATTATTCAACAAGAGAAAAAATAATAGTGATTTCATTTATTTTATAACTTTTTAGTAAATTGGTCTATTTTTAATATGCATCCCATTACTTTTTTTAATTTATTGCCGACAGTTTTGTAACTTTTTTATGTGAGCTATAATTAGCATCTTGAAATTTGAAACGATTTTGAAGTTTTGAATAATTTGGTGTTTTATTTGAAAAAAAAAACTCTTATCGTTATAATTTTCTTTCGCGTATTGAATTTTAAGTTACAGTCAAATGGGGAAACTTGCTACACTTTGAAGCAATATCATTGAAAATCTAAACATTTGAAACATACTGTAAAGCATCGTTTACACTAATTACCACGAGCGAGAAGATTTGTATGCAGGACTTCATTTACAAAAATAGGTTGCCACCAAATCATGAGGTGCGAAATACATGCTTGTTGCTAGATACATACCCTATCTGTGGGGTAACTTGCACCACATAACATGAAACTACGTTAGCTACCATTAAACTGCACTAACATTCTAGTTCTTGGTCATATTATAAGTTTTTGATGTAATGTATGAAAAATGCTTTGAAAGGAAGTACACTAACCATCTGAAATATGATTTTTCATTAAAGGGTTGGTATTTATTACAAGCGAGATTTGGATATCACGTGCAAAAAAAAAAGTAAAATTGAGTTGAAATTTGAAAATAAGCATGTTACGTAATTAATAAATGATCCATTTTGATTATTTCTATCTGAAATATCGTGAAATGGAAACAAATTATAGAAAGTTCAACTGCTTCAAGTTGCCCCATAGTGGTTGTCGAATATGATAATGTTTTTTTACTCTACTTAGTCGATAAGTTTATCAAGCTTTTATCGTTCAGTTTAGCTTATTATTGGGTACCCTAACTGCAAGAGAGGTCATATTTTTGGAATTACCACAGGAGAGTGGTAAAGCACGATGTTCATACTTGTGTTTATGGCATTAAATTAGCAAACCGTTTTAACAGTGTACCCAAACAATAAACAAAGAAACAAAACTGATTTTTTTTTTCACTAAAACGATCTTTGGTACACAAAATTTTGATAACCGAAATGATGGAGCATATTGGCTTTCTTATTTATGAAAAAATAGTTCACATTCAATGTATGTCACCGTCTTGCAAGTAACACCGCTGTTGCAGTAACCCCGTTTGACGATAAGTCACATTTTTTTCATAGCTCATTACATAAGTCATAAATGGTCAAAATTTCATTGCATTCCGTTCATTGAATCCGGAGGTATAGCAGCTCAAAGTTGGAAAACGGCTAATTATACATTTTCTAGACTTTTTATAACTAGCCCGATCTTTTCCAAATGTTGACCACTGATACACAACTAGTTGATCTACTTACAGTGAAAATCTGAAAATATTTGATGCGTTTTTCGAAAAGTTACAACTAGTTGAACATTTTTTAGGAATTGAAAATTTTGCCTGTCCCGTTCATTTGTCTATTCTCTGTATGTTAGGGTGATCGGTGAATTCAGTTTTCATACAATAACGTTTCTTGTAAAAACTTTGTTTCGAGTACTTTTAGAACTATCAACGAAACATTTTTTTCCAAAGAGCTCAATGTTCTATCTCTTATAGTTAACCCTCCTAAGATGTTAGATTTTTCGCACCACAATGGCGTAGTACATGTTCAGCGTGCCTATCTGGGACATATTAACCTACTAGGGTTAAAAGGTTATATGGTTTTTCCTTCAAAAAACTACTTTTTTCATAAAGTCATATCTCAATAAGAAGTAAATTTCGCGTTTAGTATCATAAGGCGTATCTACAATGATCGATTTCTCTTCATCGATTTTCTCTTCGGATATTTCCGGGAAATACGATCAATATTTGGATGATCTCTTGGGATGTTTCGGCGAAGGACGACTAGACTAGTATGGAAAACAACAAAAACAACTGAAAATTATATGCCTGCCAAGCTATTAACCAAAGAGAAAATTGATGAAGAGTAATCGCTCATTGTAGATACGCCCGTATGATACTAAGTGCGAGAAATAGATTTTAAATCTCTTGATTGAATTGAAAATGTCGTTATTCATGTTGAAAAAACGACGCGAACCTTCTTGCTTGCAGCTTTTTTCAAACTTTAAAAATTTGACTTTTTTCATGGAAGCTCAGTTGTAACTCTGATTGTTTCGCAATACATTGTTCTGGGCACTTTGAGAGTTAACAAAACTCATCATTTTGTTGAAGGCGCCAAGTTTGTATCTCATTGGTTTTTAGAGTAACAAGTCAACAAAATCATATTTTCAAAATGCAATAAAAAGGGACCCACAGTTTTTTTTTACCATGAGAAGAACAGAGTACGATCTATTCATTGAAACTAAGTGATTGACTGGAGGTTTGAGTATTCAACTGCTGGATGCACTAGATGTTGGATTTCTCGGTTATGCTGCCGGCTGTTCGGGCTCAAAAGAAGTTGATCATCAATATTAATTTCTATTTCCGATCAGCCTAGGTAGCCGTGTAGTGTCGGTAGCAGTTGCTTCAACTGGCTAAGAATAACACTACGGACCGTCTGTTCAGGTGGTAAGAGTCCTCTAACAGGTGACCCCTAATTCATGGTGTCAAGCGGCTTAATGCGTACCGTGCCTAGGAATGAATGGTTAGGGGGGTCTAATAAAAACCTAGCCGCTAACGGTGCCTGTGGAGTACCAGGGCACCCTCCACAGTATTTTGCCCTTACTGTGTTAAACGGAGCAATGACGCAGTGGACCTTATTTGTCTCCGGGATAATCGGCTACTTTTTTTAAGTCTCAATTCCGAGGCTTAACAAAAGTGGGTAAATGTAGATTTTCATGACTGGAATCAAGTTTGTACAGGTAAACCTTCATCACACAAAAGTGCTTCTGCTGTGTGGAGTCGAAGGTTTAAAAAAGAAGGACTGGAAATGGCGCTTATTCAAGAGCCATGGTCCAATAAACGAAAGATTCTTGGTGTTCTGACACTTAATAGTAAACTATTTTATAATGAGCAACAAGATTCTCCCAGAACTGCTGTCTTAGTACGTAAAACGTTAAAATGCCATCCTATTACAGAGTTTATCAGAAGGGACATTGTTGCGGTCATGGTAGAGGTACCAACCGCTAAAGGTAAAACTGAGATCGCTGTGGCTTAAGCTTACTTTCCTGGTGATATTCCTGAGGTACCTCCTCCTGAGATCGCATCATTTGTTCAATTCTGTAAAGAAAACAACAAATCGTTCATCATTGGCTGTCTGTGACACCAATGCGCATCACACGGTTTGGGGTAGTACGGATATTAACAGTCGAGGTGAGTCACTATTAGAGTATCTGTCTTTGAACAATATAGACATTTGCAATAATGGTGATAAACCTACTTTCTTAAATGCAATCAGACAAGAGTTCTTGAATCTAACACTGTGAAATTCTGCAATCTTTGACAAGATCACAAACTGGCACTTGTCAGATGAGATTTCTCTATCTGATCATTAACACATAATCTTCAATTGGAGTGGTGGAGATTACTCTAGAACTGCATTTAGAAATCCCAGGAAGACAAACTGGGATCAATATGTAGAATTGTTGAATTCGCATTCAAACTATCGATTCAACCCAAAAGTTGGAATCATTTTCTCAAAGAGTAAATGAAAGTATCATCAATTCCTTTAACAGCAGTTGTCCCACCATACAATCGTCTTCTACTAGCCTTCACATATCCAACTCCCGACAATTCATTTTGAAAATGCTGGAATTTCGTCAATTTTCATCCGATTTTTTTTAAATCACCCATAATTGATCATAAATTGGTGCAAGTTCATTACACTCAAGTGGTCATGTAATATCCGGAACCATTTTGGAGATATTCTGGATTGTACTGGGGTCAGGGGGTGGGGGAGTTGTCTGTTTTGCCAAATGACCAAAAGTGATTATTTCGTGTGTTATTGTGTTTGAGAGGCCCTCGCGGAACCTGTTTCAGGTGTTCCGGAGCGGCCATATCAGTTGCTTCATACTTCAGTCAATTTTTCAGCCCCATTCTCTTGAAGTCATGAAGTTTGATAAGTCGCACGGCATGTTTTAGTTGCAAACCAAAAATGTCCCCGATGTCACCCCCGTGAAACCTATGCTAGATGTTCCGGGGTGGCCATATTAGTTGATACAGACTTTAGGGTATCGTTTCTGACTCAGTCATTCGAAATTATGAAGTTTGATATGTCGCACGACATGCTTTCGATGAAAATTAGAAGTCCAATGAGGCCCCCGCCGAACCTGTCACTGTGATCCGGATGGGTCAACCTGTTCAAATCTGCTTATCGCAGTTGTGTTTCATTGTTTGCAATGAAAATTCCGCTGAAACTCGATGGTTCAAACACAATAACACACGAAATAATCATTTTTAGTAATTTCGGCACCCTCCCTGACCCCAGTACAATCCGGAATATCTCCCGAATGGTTCCGGATATTGCATGGCCACTTTGGTGTAATAAACTTGCACCAATTTATGATCGATTGAGGGCGACTTCAAAAAAGTTGGAAGAAAATTGACGAAATGCCAGCATTTTGAAAATTAGATGTTGGGGGTCGGGTACGTGAAGGCTAATCAACAAATTCTGAAAAAATCTGCCTGGTATTCTGCCAGAAAGATGTACATAAGTGCCGATTAATATTCCAAAGATGTACCATCAAACAGGAACGACGTCAATATTAGGCCATTTATTAATGAAAATGGAGAAAACTTAATAGCTGGTATTTTAACTCAAATAATACTAGAAAAGTTAACAAGATAACAAGATAAATTTTATTAAAATTATATGGCATACTTCAGTATGCGGATGTCAAGAGATATCCACATTCCATAATTACTTGGGTGGGCAAATTTTATCTGAATCATTAGAATCATAACAAATTATGTGTATCTGATTCTCTCTATCGCTTAATCGTTGCTGACAGTGCCACACTGCTGAATTCAATACGTTTACGGCGCTTTTCTGCCAACGCCGTGGTAACCGAGCGTTACAAACTGATCACCATCAGCTGAGATCTTTCACGCCGCCGACGCGCGACGCGGAATGATTGGAAAAGCAGCCCACAAGCAGCCAGCAACCGTTCATTCTAAGCGCAGGGAAGCTCAAAATCTTATGAATGAGGGAATCGATTCACATCGCCACCGTCTTCGCTGACGCGATAGCGCTGCGCTGGTGGAGTTGGCGCGAAACCGCTCTGCTCATAAAGCGACAAACGTGTGAATAATGTTTTTTAGATTCACTCGGTGTAGTGGCTGGGGGACGCACTTCGATTGAACTTACTGGGCGCAAACTGGGTCTATGTCTACTGCCTATTGACCCAGTCCAGTACCACCAACCAGGGCAGGAACGCACATTCAGTGCACTGGTGTCCGTTGCGTTCTAATTGCCGGTAGACTTCAATTCGATTGACTCGATTTACTGCAATTGACTAGTGGAGTGCGTTTCTATACGATGTGTGATGCTTTTTAGTTGATTCCAACATTGTTTTGCAAAGTATGTTTTAGCGATTATCATTCCTGTTGAGTGTATGAGATCACCAAATGGAAGACGAAAACTAGAAGCGTTGGTTGGCGAAATTTCGATAAAACGTTTCCTCACTTAGCCTAGTGAGCAAGTTTTCAAATGCAATAACAAAACTTCGGGATATCTTGACTTCAACGCAACACTGTGCTTAGCCCAAGATATGATGTTGCCAAGGGCTGGCAAAAAAAAACTTTTAGAAATTGTGAAATCGCTCTTGAGATCCTATAGCTGAAATGAAAAGCAAGTCCAAGAGGGCACATACAAATACGAAAAAGAAAAGCATATTTTGACATATTCTTGAGAGAAGTTAAGAAAAATACAAATTAATTTTTAACAATTGGACTTGCTTAATATGTCTTATTTTTAGTTTCACATCCAATCCAGAACAAGGATTATTTCTCAGATTAGTTACTTTGATTACTCATTTACATATTATGTAATTTGCTAATAGCTTTATAATTCATCACTAAATTGTGTAGCTGCTAACACACTCTCAAACATATTATACTAAAAGAAGTCGAAGAAATTTTTAGGACTTTTCTAAGTGGATATTGAAAAGAAATGTGAAAATTTTCATTATTGCTTGTCCTAGTCTTTTTTCATGTTTTATAGATTTTAGATGATCATAAACGATCAACGTTCTTCTGTGACCGATCCGTTCACCATGATCAAACGGGATACTTTTCAAGTACATATGTATTCGCAAAAAAAGAACGCACGGAATAGTAATCATATTGTAACAAATTTCAATCTCCCATTTCGCCATCGCCTCCAACCGCGCCACACATTTAGTTAGATCGTCTGCTGCTCCCAAACGCGTCTGCGAAGACGATCTTGCACTGAGCCACGCAGATGCGTTGGCGCCTTTCACGCTATAAAAAGCTCACCATGTGCGCAACCAAATTCAGTTGTTCTGGATCTTCTCGCGCGCGCGGTTTGGAAATTTGACTCGAAAACGAAAGTGACTGCCTAGTGTTAAGTAGTTTGCTGGTGATTGATTGGTAGTGATGCAGCAGTGATCTCTGACTTCTTCCGCACAGGATATCTGGAGGAAGTGAGTGCTTTACATGGATTAGTTGGCTGAGTTTTAGCTGTGTGACCCCAAAGGAAGACCTCATTGAGAACAAACGGATAATATTTGGCTAATCTTCCATTATTTTTGAATAAGAGGTGATACAGAGAAGGACAACAGATTTGTAATGTGACAATAAAGAAGAACGAGTTGATGATTTATGTGATTTTTAGTTCAACACGGTGAAATTCAAATCTCAACACTATTTGAATCAGGCCTTTCTGTACAGAAAAGCAAAGAAAGTATCGAAAAGTTCTACGGCCTTATCAGCAAGCAAATGGGCTGGACAGTGACATAATTTTATTAGAACATAATTAGACCAGCTCGCGTTTCCATACTCAACCGCCAAAATCTCGTGATGCAGCGCAGCCGGTCTATATACGAATCTAAAATAGAAACCCGTTATCAGTGAACCCTGGAAGTGAACGCAAAATTACTTAACTCGATTCTTCCGTATATTCTTGTGCGTTTGGAGCCGGTTTTGACCGGCATTCAACACTGTGATCAACTCCATACCCCCCGAAAAAAAAAGTGCGAACGCGATTAGAAGTGCAAAACTGAGTGTTTCCTTCTTCATTTCAGGATCAGAGTGCCCCGCAGTGCGCTCCCAGTATTAACAACCCGACGCCTACACCAGGAAGTTCAGTGAATTCAGAAACAATGTGCTAAGAAGTGTCCACGCGGTTGTGCTGCAGTAGCAATATCTCACTTCAAATTCAAAAATGAAGTTCCGAATCAGGCACACGGCCCTGTTGCCGTTGCTGTTGATAGCTGTGATACTGATCGATCAGGTGCGAACGGAAGACGAGCCAACGGTACAGGTGGTGAAGAAAGTGAAGAAGAAGACGAAAAAGGTTAGCAAGCTGAAGCCAAAGGCGGTGGCCAAAGCTCCAAGGGAGAGACCCCAAGCTGATGCACCGCCAGCTTACCCGGAGTATGATAACTACGACAGTTACGACTATGCGGAAGGCGAGCGGGACTACGATGCCGACAATGGTAAGGTTATGGGAAAGATAGACCACGAGAACGCTCGATCTATTGGTTATGTACCACTCAGTAAATTGTGTGTTAATCGTAATGCAACCTCCACCTTTTAATCATTTTGCTGTGAATCGGTGTGTCATTCCCTGTAGTTACTTTAAAGCCTGTAGAGTAGGCCGCTTTTCATTTTGCAAAAATTATTGGAAAAAGATCATTTTAACGAAAAAGAGATCGTATCAAAATTTTAAGTCTGTGTCTCAAGGCTATGTGGTCCCTAATGAAAACGATGATTTAAGGACCCTGAAAGGCCTAAAGTATGGTAGGTCTCCTTCTGGATCTTAAATATGGACAATATATTGATTTTTCTGTAGTTTTTTTTTTTTGCAATAAGCAACACATTTAGATCTTTTTCTTCTCTTTGTCATGACATCCCTAATGGAACACAGTCTTCTAACAACCTAAAGTAATTGCGGTCTACAGAGGATGATAGACGGCAGTGGAAACAAAGCCTGCCTTCAACCGTCTTGAAGCATAGCACCTAGCTTTAACCACAGACAAACAGATGTCTCACTCTACTCTCTTCCCATCGTTTCTTTTTTCAACGGATTATTCAAATATTCCGTAGTTTCCGTATTCCGTAGTTTCAAGTATTCCGTAGTAGTTCGCAAATCACTCGTTCAAGGCGCTCGCATCGTTTTTGCTCCTGTTTGACGTTTGCTCACTGCCGCCATCTACTCAGTCGGTTTGCGAACCACAGCGTAATCAGCATTGGGCGATTATGTTTTCGTGACGATGATTTTTATAGCATTTTGTTCCAAGTGATACGTCTGTTTGTCTGTGCTTCAACTGTCAACGAATGAAAATGGACCAACATTTGACTGACAAATTTGTTATTATCCAAACTGTTTGAACTGGTTCGGTTTCCGATGCCTTTCCGCCTTAATTTCCTAACCGAAAACATCCACTGTCGCGTGTCCATGACATACTCTAAATATTGGGTTCAGTTACACCAATAACAGAAAAACATACTGTTACATACCCCAATCTTTGAAGGAATCCTTAGAAAAATTCACAGAGGAGTCCCTGAAAAATTCTTTGGAGGAATCTCTATGGAACAATCCCTAAAGAAACCTCTTAAAAATCTCAAGAGGAACTACTGAAAAAATCCTTAGTGAAATTCTAGGAGAAATTTCTGGAGGATTCCCTGGTAGAAGTCCAGGAAAAATAAGTTGAGGAATGACGTGATGAAACCCTACGAAAATTCCTTTAAAAAAATCAAATTTGGGGCTGAAAGTCTCTTTAATAAAGACAAATCAATCAATCAAATCAAATTTGTGTAGAAACCTCTAGAGGAAATCCCGGATAATTGCATTGAGTATGTAGTAGATAGTAAATAGTGAATTAAGAAGCACTGCCATGTGCAGCATAGTTGTCCCATGTTACTTTTTGACGATTTTGACTTTTTATCGTCTATTTTTGCGTTTACTTTCAGAATATACTCTCGGTTAGTATAGTTTGTTCAGAAACTCCATGAAAAAAACACATCAAGTCAATTTGTCCCATGTTAAGTTTTGTCATCATCATGGGACAGCTTATGCCGAGAAAATCCCGAAAATTGCTAGATTTATCGGCATTACAGTCCCACCAGAGTTTTTCTTGTAAAAATCAAAGTTAATTGAATGTTTATGAAATTTTTTGTTCATACACAAAGTGAATCCATCAGCATAGCGTTTAAATAGGATTGGATAAAAACATATTTTAACGCTATGCTGATGGATTCACTTTGTGTTTTATAACACTTGTCCGTACAGAAGGAAAACAGGCTGTAACTTTAAACGCGTTTTTCTCAGTTTGCTGTTTGGAACATAGGACCACTATGCTTTATACGGCAGTGTAGTAAGCAGCATAACTAGAGAAAGAACAATGAAGGGATTTATATTGAGATCTCTAAACGAATCACTATAAGGATTCAAGACGAAAATCATGGAGAAATCCACGGCGGAATTCCAGAAACAAATCTCTGGCGGAATAACTGGAGCAACTATTGGAGAAATCCTAGCAGGAATGGCTTGAAAATCCTGGCATAAATTTCAGGAGAATTTCTAGAACAATCTCTGCAGGGATTCCCGAAGAAATCGAGAGAGAAATTCTGAAACAATACTAAGAGATATCCCTGTAGAAATTCCAAGAGGAATTCCCGAGAAGTCCCTATAGAAAAGCCCTATTAGGGAACTCAATAGAAAAAAATCCTGGAGAAATCCACGTAGGAATTCCTGGATAAATTCTTGGAGAAATTCATGGAGAAAGACTTGAAGGAATCCCGTGAGATTTTCTTAGAAATCCTAAAAGGGGTTCCTGGTGAAATAAAATTTAAAAAAAAAATGATATTCTGAAAAAATTGAGAATTTCTGAAAAAAAAACCAGCAGGAAACCCTGAAGGAGTCCTGAAAGAAACTCTAGGATAATCCCTTGATAAATTCCTGAATACATATATCTACGAAATAAGTTTAGGAGGAATTATTGGAGATTAACTGAAGAAATTTCTGGATACATACCTAGAGGAGTTCGTGTAGAGATTGCTGGGAAAAATCCTACACGAATACCAGAAAGCATGTCTGAAGAAATCCCAGCAGGAGCTCCTGAAGAACACCCAAGAAAACTTATTGAGGTATCACAGGAGAAATTCCAGGAAAAAATCTTAGCGAAATTTCTGAAGGGATTCTTCTAGAAATCCCCGGCAATAGTTCTGGAGGAAATCCAGGAAGAATTTATAAAGGAATCTCACCACTGGTGAGCCACCACGAATTCCTGAAGTGCTTTCAGGATTTTTTTGCGTTTTGGAGGAATCTCAAGAGCTAGGATGTAAGTACACAGGGCCAAATATAGTGGGTGGCCTAAGTGTTTGGAATAGACAACTGTTATTCTCTCACAAAAAAATTCAACGAGTTGTAACTTTCCATTGAGTGCATCAAAAACTATCAAATTTCGACTGTTTATCAACCTAGGTATTATATGTGCATCATTGGTACAAATTTGTGCTCGATTCGTTAACCTTCCGAGAAGCTAGAACCGTTCTCGTAAAACACTATTTTTAGACAATCTTTTTTAAACTGCCACATCTCCGAAACCAATAAATCGAATTTAACGAACTTTTTTCAACAATGTATTGATTGGAGTGGGTCAACGTTGCATGGGAATATTTGAATTTGATCACATCAAGCCGGAAGTGTTTTTATTCCTTTTAGCGTTCATAAAAACTATGCAAAATTTGGAAGCGATTGATTACGTCCCCGCATTCCGCATTGCGATTGAAATTTGTATGGGATTTAGTACACTAAAACCTCTTTTTATGCATGTTATTTTTATGTACTTTTAATTTATGCACATTTTTTATGCTCTGCATGAAAAGAGGGAAAGCTACTCTGAACCAATATTGTGCATAAGAATATTAAATAATAACGAGAACTATTGTTACGGCGGCCAGGGCGTGTTTATAAAGAGAGCAAAGAAAGATTTCAGGGGGGTTTCAGCGGGGTCCCAAGAGATCTTAGGGGGTTTTCGAAGGAGTTTTCGGGGTTTCAGAGCCTCTCAGGTGCGTTACATAGGGTCCGAGGAGGTTAAGAGGGATATCGGAGGCATTTCAGCATGTTGCAGTTTTTTCGGCGGGATTCAGAAGCATTACGGAGGAGTTTTCGAAGGTTTCGGAGCCTCTCAGGTGCGTTACATGGGGTTCGAGGGGGTTTCAAGGGGATTTTAGACCCTGATAAAAAATATCATAAAAAGACGATAAATTTTATTGTTACAACACCATTTTTTTCGAAAAATATTCACCATTAAACGTATTGTAATTTACACGGCACACTCACCATCACCCCTATTGTTCTATACCATTCGGCGAATGGTAAATGGCACTTTTACAATAAAAAATGGTGGTCGTTATGTATCTAAACCATAAAACCATAAAATTTTCATACACTTTTTCGCGAAAAACAATAGAATGTATTGTGTTTTTATGAGACATTTTTAGAACAATTTTCAAAAGAAAATATCGTAATGTTTTTCCATTGTTCTTATATTTTTTTTTCCTCATCTGTAGAGCCTTTTAACCACTGCGTCCATTCTTTAGGAATATTGTGGTATGACCCATATTTAATTTGGTGCTAGTCAAGTATCCTGTCACAATTGAGCTGTGATGGACAATGGTTGATGTAACACCTGATCCCAACTAGGCACAACTCGTTTTATAAAGTTTATTACCCTGCTGGGATTACTTCTCCAAATTTCCAAGGGCTCTAGAAACCCTTCACCAAATATCGCCAATCTGTGGGGGCTGTCCATAAACCACGTGGTCATGAGGGGGGGGGGGGGGAGGGGGGGGTTCGACCGATGACCATTTTGTATGGACGAATAAAAAATTTTGTATGGACTAATGACCACGCGGGGGGGAGGGGGGTGGTTTGAGAAGTCCCAAAAAAATGACCACGTGGTTTATGGACAGCCCCTGTGATGGTACAGCACTCGGCAGTTGCAGAGTAAATGCTCGGCAGTTTCGTTTTCCGTTTGACAGAAACGACACTCGGAGGATTGGATTTTTCCAATCTTACTTAGATGATATTTACTCGGGCAGTGGCCAGTCATCAGACCAGTAATTACCCTGAGATCTCTTTTGTTTAGATTCAGTATGGACCTGGCTTTTTCTGCACTGGGTTTTATGAACCTTTTTGCTTGCTTGGATGTATCCGTGGCATTCCAATTAGATTCTACCGTGGACATTTCCCAAGCTTTTAGTTTCATCCGAAGAGCACACTCAGGAACTCCACAGAAAGGTTCAGGGCCTACAAAGCTTGATGCCGCACCCTGTCTAGCTAAATTGTCGGCGTTTTCATTTCCCAGAATTCCACAATGACCGGGCACCCAGTATAAAGTTACCTCGTTCCTACTGGCCAATTGCTTCAGAGAAATAATGCATTCCCACACTAGCTTTGATTGACACGTGAAAGCTTTTAGCGCATTTAGAGCCGCCTGACTGTCCGAAAAAATACAGATCTTGGCAAACCTATAATTTCTTTTCAGACAAATGTTGGCACACTCTAGAATGGCTTGAACTTCCGCTTGAAATACAGTGGGACTGCATCCCATTGGTATAGCTTTACTGATACCGGGGCCAAAAACACCAGCTCCAGTATTTTCCCCCATCTTGGACCCATCAGTATAAAACACAATAGAACCTGGACGTAAACTTGGCCCACCAGCATCCCACACAAAGCGACATGGTTTCACCACTTTGAAGGGAACATCATAGTTGGTCTTCGTTATCATCCAATCTTCTACTGTTTTTATGTCCATGTTTAATTTGAAGTCTTTGATGATCCTCAAATGTCCAGCAAGATCCCCGTCTAGAACTTTATTGTAATGTATAAACTGCTGGGCACTTTTTGCCGCTTGTAGTTTAACATATTGATGCAATGGTTTGAGGACAGCCCTTCACAGATCTTACTGATAGTTGCGCACCTTCAAGAACGGAAGAGATCTCTCGATCACTAAGCATCGATATTATCCATTCAATAATGCATTTATCCAAGCCCCTTGCTCCCATTGCAGAACGCATTGAGCTGTAGGATGCGTTATCGAATGCTCCTTCAATATCGAGAAAAGCAACCACGGCTATTTCCTTGGCTTGAAACGATTTCTCAATTTTGCTAACTAGCGACTGTAGCGCTGTTATAGTAGATTTGCCTGTTTGATAAGCAAATTGAAATTTGCTTAGAGGCATTTCTACTAAGCTGGTAGACTTGACAAAGTCATCCACTATTTTCTCCATGGTCTTTAACAGAACACAAGAAAGGCTTTTGGGTCTGAAGGCTTTTGGAATTGTTTTGTCCCGTTTGCCAGCTTTTGGGATAAAAGCAACACGAACCTTCCGCCACGCTTTAGGTATGTATGCTAAAGTAATACTGGCTCTGAATATTTCGGTTAAGAGCGGACAAATCGCCTCTTTTCCATGTTGAAGTAAAGCTGGGAAAATTTCATCTTCCCCGGCAGATTTGAAAGGTTGAAAGGAGCTCAATGCCCATTCGACCCTCGACGGTGTGAAGATTTCACAAGCTTTTTGATAGGCATTGGTCGACCACGCATGTCTTGCCTTATCCGAGTCCTGTTCTTCATCCGAATAAGGAATCGATCCTGGGAAGTGAGTTCTCATCATCATTTCCAATGTTTCAGAAGAATCAACAGTAAAACTGCCGTCTTCCTTTTTAAGACTTCCAAGACAATTTGAATGGTCTCTCGAAAGGACTTTATGAAGCCTTGCAGCCTTAGGAGCGTTATTGATGTCTTCACATACCCGTCTCAAGTCCTTCCGTTTGGCTAGTCTCAATTCTCTGTTGTATTCTGTAAGGGCTTGTTTATACTGAACCCAATCAGATGTAACTTTTGCTCTATTGAACAACCGTCTAGATTTCTTCCTCAGATCTGCCAGCTTATCATTCCACCACGGGACATCCCTGTTGGATGACCTCTGTCGGATTGGGCAGCTAGCATGATATGATGACATCATTTTATCAATAATCTCATCAGAGGCATTTTCCAACTGTGAAACAGACAAGATCTGCTGAATTTCCATTCATTAAATAAAAGCTGTAGAGGTCCCAGTTAGTTTTCTTTGGGTTTCTATAGCTTTCAATTAAATTTGATCCGGCTTTATAATCGAACCTGATATGTTTGTGATCTGACAATGATTATTCATCAGAAACATGCCAGTTCGCGATCTTATCTGATAGCAGATAGCTACAAAGCGTAAGATCTAAAACTTCCTGTCGAATAGCATTAACAAAAGTTGGAGAATTCCCTTTATTGCATATGTCTATGTTATTAGACGAAATGTAATTCAGGAGATCCTCACCTCTTTTATTAATATCTGTACTGCTTCATATGGTATGATGGGCATTTGCATCGCACGCTATTACAAATTGGGCGTTTATTTTTTTTGCAATAATTAACAAAACTTACGACCAAAGATGGAGGCATTTGAAATTCGCTCTTTGATATCAAACGTCTATCTCTTATCGTTTTCTTGCAATTTTGATTTAAACATCGCATTTCAGATAATAAATTTGCAACTGTCAAGGTACACAGCAAAAAAAATCTTGTAATACCACATCATTTTCGATGCACATCAGTCGCGTCGTAAAAATGATGTACAAATTACATCCATTATACGCAGCAAATCAGCCGCCGCTGCTTGAAATTGAGTCTAGCAATCGCTAAAACCGGAACGATTGATGAATCATATATAAGTAAAATATTGACATGGATTCGTACACTGATCCGTAGATTGTGGAGCGTATCCCTCACCTCTCGGCTATTTCACCGAGTTGGAAGGTAGAGGATAAATGGCCGGGGTTCTGCTAAACCGAACTAAGCGCCAAAAAGATAATTCCGAGATAATTAAGCTTAAAGTTCCAACCACTCACAAATAAACAACAGCGGAGATTATTTGAAACTTTTCCGCACACATATAACTTGGATAGTGAAAAAAATCCCGAGTTTTCATCGCCTATCAAGTTGAAATCGATATCACTCACAATCCTTTACATGAATCAAAGAGGACGCGTATAGTATGGTAGCACGAAGGTCTCAAAATAGTTTGAAATATGAACGGCGGAAGCTCTCCCAGCTCAGCCCTTCCCACCCATGCTTTTTCTTCATAAGCGGTGTATGTGGAGGCACAGAGCAAGAGTGATTATGTCAAACGATGTCCTTGCATGCCCTGAGGTCCTGAGATGCGAATGTGGAGCGATTTGTGTACTTCAAATTTATGCTGGTCGAAGAAAACCATGAAAATGTTCTGCCAAAGTGCACTCAGTGCAAAAAAGTTTTCAAAAATGGCCGGGGCTCTGCTAAACCGAACTAAGCGCCAAAAAGTTTATTCCGAGATAATTAAGCTTCAAGTTCAACCACTCAGAAATAAACAACAGCTAAGATTATTTGAAACTTTTTCGCACACATGTAACTTACAAGCCTTTATTAACCATCAGAGATGAAGAAAACATGTAAATTATTTAAAATCATTGATATAATACCATTTAATTTCTCAGTACTTTGCACTCAGTTCACTCTGGCTGAACAAAAACATTGGAATATGGTTTATAGTTCAGTGTGGCTGACTGTGTTTCTTTGTTTCAGAGAAAACCAGTCGGAATGTGATAAAAAATCTCGATTTTTCAGTGTCTATGAAGTTGAAATCGATATCACTCACAATCCTTTACATGAATCAGAGAGGACGCGTAGTATGGTAGCACAAAGGTCTCAAAATAGTGTGAAATGTAAACGGCGGAAGCCCTCCCAGCTCAGCCCTTCCCATCTATGTTTTTTTTATAGGCGGTGCATGTGCAGGCACAGAACAAGAGTCATTATGTCAAATGATGTCCTTGCATGTCCTGAGCTCCTGAGATGTGAAAATGGAGCAATTTGTGTACTTCAAATTTATACTGGTCGAAGAAAACCATGAAAATGATCTGCCAAAGTGAACTAAGACAAAAAAAATCGAAAATATTAAAGAGATTCGAACTTGGGTCCTTTAAGTGATAACCAAGCACGTTACCTCTAGGTCATTTTACTTAGCTGAAGGTCAGTTGTTAAGTCTGAATCAAGTTCTAAACATTCTTCTCCAGCATGGTTTTCGTGAAAACGCCATTTTTCGATCAGCCAAAGCGAACCAAGTGTTTGATTTTTTTCAAGCTTTATTATTCTTATTATACTTGTTGTTCAATGACGGCTCCTGGGTTAAATAATCAGTATGAGGTGTATCAACATAACGCATGTATTCAAAGCCAGTTCATCTTTGTATTGTTGAGAATAAATTGATTTTTAAATGCAGTGGATTTGGTTCGGTCTGGCTGACTGTGATTTGGAAAAATGGCGATCAACGCCATCGAAATCCAAATCGATCCTCCAACACCCGTATTTTTGATTACGTGTTAAATTCTCTCACAGATTGTTACTATGAGTCGGTTGGAAGTTAGAAATCTGACAGCGATGAGGAAAACTTGAAATGTTCATCATTTGGACCAAAACTAAAATATTTCGCTGATTCTATGGAATGGTTTACAGTTCACTCTGGTTGGATGCAATTTTATTTTTTGTATGTTCTGCCAAACAGAAATTTTGAATTTACTCCACGAAGAGCTGTCAGAATTACTGGATTTTTACTCGAAAAGAAGATCATCATATTCTTCATCTAATGGTTAAGAAAACTCAATTTTTCAAAAAATGGTCTTTGGTTCGGTTTAGCAGAACCCCGACCAAATATGAAAGAGATTCGAACTTGGATCATCTGAGTGATAACCAAGCGCGACACCTCTAGGTCATATTACCTTGCTGAAGGTCAGTCGTTAAGTCTGAATCAAGTTCTAAACATTCTTCTCAAGGATGGTTTTCGTGAAAACGCCATTTTTCGATCAGCCATAGCGAACCAAGTGTTTATTTTTTTTTTTCAAGCTTTATTATTCTAATTAGGCTTGTTGTTCAATGACGGCTCCTGTGTTAAATTACCAGTATGAGGTGTATCGACATAACGCTGGTATTAAAAACCAGTTGGTTTTTGTATTGTTCAGAATAAATTGATTCTAAAATGCTGTGGACTTGGTTCGGTCTGGCTGAATGTGATTTGGAAAAATGGCGATCAGTGCCATCGAAACATAATTGGTTCTTCCAACACCCATATTTCTGATTACGTGTTCATTTCTCTCACAGATTGTTGCTATGAGTCGGTTAGAAGTTAGAAATCTGACGGGGATGAGGAGAACTTGAAATGTTCATCGCCTGGATCACAACTAAAATATTTCGCTGATTCTATCGAATGGTTTACAGTTCACTCTGGTTGGATGCAAAATGATGTTTTGTATGATCCGCCAAACAGAAATTTTGAATTTACTCCACGAAGAGTTGTCGGAATTACTGGATTTTTACATGGAAGGAAGATCATCATTTTCTTCACCCAATGCTTAAGAAAACTCAATTTTTCAAAAAATGGTCTTTAGTTCGGTTTAGCAGAACCCCGACCAAATATGATACTGCTCTGAGTTTTTGCTGGAATGGGTTTGTTGACACTTTCCGGTGCCAACCAGGGTGTACATAGTGAGTGTGATAAATGTTGGAAAACGATGTAACCGAATGAAATTACGTTCAAAAATGGATACATCGCCGGAAATTACGCGCCTGGATATTACAAAATTATTTGCTGTGTAATTACCTCTTAAGCTCTTTTTTGCGCACTGTGCCGCACATTTTAATCAAAATTGCAAGAAAACGATAAGAGCTAGATGTTTGGTGTCAAAGAACGAATTGTAGAGTGGAAGAGGGGCCACAACTTTGCCAAAGCAAGAATAATTCGATCACCATTGCTTTCCGAAGTAGGTTCTGAATTCCGGAGTGCTAATTTTCGGAACGGGTTTCCCCCGATAGGGCATCAAATTTGGCTGCGATTGCGCGGGAAAATTCGAACCAAATCAAAGGTAACAGGTTCTACCGAACCACACTGGACGAGAACACTGTAACTATTGAGTCCCTGAAGAAGGTCCCATACGGACCGAAACGTCGGACAAAATAACATAAATAGTGTTTTATTTTTGTCAAGACTGACAAGCCACCACGAAACAGTTTCGTAGAACAGTCGAACACACTAACGATGTAGTTATTCCCGGCCACGCCTATCTTTACCATAACTTGGGATAGGGGGAGGAATTGTTGATGTAGTGCTTACCTCTTTTTACACACTTACCTTTTTTTCACAGTTTTTGATGTCTCAGGGTCGGAGAAACAAATGTAGGGGCCCTCAAGCAAAGGATTTATAAATACAGAATGGACTAACCAAAGAAAAACTGATCATTAATTTTACGGGAAATATTTTATATTGTAGTGAAAAAATATTCGAGCAAAGTTATAAAGTTTGAAGTACTTTTCATAATTCATGACGAAATTCCGGTACTGAATGCAGGTTGAATTCCGTATTAAAGATATGAAAACGAAAGCTTTTAACTAGGTTGTTCATTGGACCCCACGACTTAATCGAAATTCATGGACCTAGAGGAGAATTTGTTGCAAAAATCTTCTAAAAATGTCTGTAGAAAATTGGTAGAGCAAACGCTGGGATCAGTTTTTACAAAAGCTCCAAAAAGAGTTTCTCACCAAATCCTTGGTAAAATCTCTGGAGGAGTAACAGAACGATTTTCGGGATTTTTTAAAATAAACTCTGGCTTAAATGTTCTAACACAATTGCTATGGAAGATAATTGTGACCTCTGAAAATAATTTTCAAAAATGAACGGATGAAAATACTATACAGTGCTATAGTGCTATTTCTAGAAAAAAAATCAATAAAAAATTTTGAAACTATTTAAGCCAAAGTCCCTTTATGAGTTCCGATTAAAATTAAGACTTCAATTTCTGACCAAGTTATTATAGAAAATTTGTGGTCGAAATTCCGGAAAAATTAAAGTCAATTTTTCAAGAAAATATGTCGGTCTCGGTATTATTTGATCCAAAGTACTGGAGTCTTGAGATAGAAGGGGTCAAAAATTTGTTCATTAAAAATCGTACCGTGTGTTTTTCTTTCTAAAATTTCCACAAATTACCCTTACAGCCAACCGCGGAACAGAATCCACATTTCGCCAGCCAGATGATGAAATTCCCCGCGGAGAGCTACCATCGCCGCACATCACCGTCAGCGTGAGCCCACTGGAGCCGGAATCAATCGTGCAACCCTTCACCTGCTACTACGGAGACAAATGGTACCGTGAGAAAGAACAATTCCAGTCAGGCTATAAAGGATGTGCTACATGTCAGTGTCGCAACAGCGTAGTGGTTTGCGATGAAGCCGACTGTCCCTTGATCAAAGCCGATGTCAATGTGGAAATCATTCCACCTAGTACCACAACGACAACGACCACCACAAGTACCACAACCACCACCGAGGCGCCGGAATTTGATGCAGCCCAAATTACACCCCGGTTGCCATTGGGCCCATCCGGGCATCCTGGGCTTCCGGGAGAAGCAGGACTTCCTGGTACTCCCGGTACACCAGGAGTGCCGGGACAACCAGGTCTCCCTGGACCACCACCAGATTTATCGTTTTACACCCAGCAGCTTCAAGAGTCAATGGCCGGCTCAGACAAGGGACCATCCCCAGACAACTTCCAATTCATGCAGGCGCAAGTAGGACCAGTAGGTCCTAGAGGTCCCCCTGGTCCATCAGGAGTTTCTGGACCTCAAGGTTTCCAAGGCTCACGTGGTGAACCCGGAGAGCCTGGTCCACAAGGCGTTTCGGGTCCACCTGGTCCTCGAGGTCTACCGGGTCCTCCTGGAAAAGACGGAGCATCTGGAGATGACGGCGAACAAGGCCCACAGGGAACAGTAGGAGCACCAGGTCCACGTGGATTGCCTGGATTACCTGGAATGCCCGGCATCAAAGGACATCAAGGATTGACTGGTCAAGATGGTCCGAAAGGAGAACAAGGAGCACCCGGAGAGAAGGGCTCAGTGGGATCGATTGGTCCAATCGGAGCCCCAGGACCGATTGTAAGTGAACATGATTTTGCAGTTAAAAGTACTATCTTATGCCCAATTTTTTGGACAGGGTCCAGCTGGACCGCGCGGTGAAAGAGGTCGTGAAGGATCACCAGGACCGGTAGGATTGCGGGGTATTGATGGAATCGCTGGGCCTCCAGGTCAACCAGGTCCTGTTGGTAAATCAGGTCCTCCAGGCTTTCCTGGCACGCCTGGAAACAAAGGAGATATGGGGGCGCAGGGACCAAAAGGTACATTAATATTTCTAAATCATTTGCTGTGAGAAATCACATTTAAGGTGAAGATATGGCGAAGCCACACCTCGAATTTTCAAGAGCACAAATCTGAAGTACCAAATGACGGATTGCACTGAAAAGTTGATCGATTGGTCACCACCAGCGGCTGATCAATCGATCAACTTTTCAGCGCTTTGCGATATTTGGTTCTTCAGATTTGTGCTTTTGAAAATTCAAGATGTGGCTTCGCCATATTCTTCATGTAGAATATATAATCACCTTAACTTGTTCAATTACAGGCAGTCAAGGTCCTCAAGGACCGCGTGGAGAATCTGGAAGACCAGGACAACCTGGAGAGCCAGGCTTGAATGGTCCTCCCGGTAAAGATGGTGCTTCTGGTGAAAAAGGTTCAGTTGGCGCCCCTGGTATGGCTGGTCCACCTGGTTTCCCTGGACCACGAGGATCTCCTGGTTCAAACGGAAGTCCCGGGCAGCCTGGTATCAAAGGAGAACCTGTATGGCCTGTTATACTCTTCCAACCACGAATGTCAAATAAATAATTTATATCTTTAGGGTCTTCCTGGAGAACGAGGTTATAAGGGAGATTCAGGAATTAAGGGAGAAGATGGCATGCCGGGACCACGAGGACTTCCTGGTGCTGTTGGACCTGAAGGAAAGCGTGGAAAGCGAGGCATGAAAGGACCAACCGGTCTAACAGGCCCACAAGGAGAACGAGGCCTACCTGGTGTTCCTGGATTACCCGGTCCAGACGGAGCTCAAGGAATAAAAGGACAGAGTGGAGATCGAGGAGCTCCTGGTCCACAGGGTAACAAAGGTTCAACGGGTGATCCAGGCGCTCCAGGTCAACCAGGTATTCAAGGTTTAAGAGGGATGGCTGGTAAACCGGGTGCACAGGGAAAATCAGGTGCCCCTGGAGAAAGAGGCCCTGCTGGAGCAGATGGAAAGGTATGTTAATGACTCATTACTTCTATTTGTAATAAAAATATATATTTTGTAGACTGGAGAACCTGGATCTCAAGGACTGCAAGGTCTTCCGGGACCAATTGGTCTACCGGGAGATAAAGGTAAAACACAAGTATTTATTACTTTTTCCATAAGTTCCTAACCAACTTGTATCGACAGGCTTCCCGGGTGAACCTGGAAAGGACGGAGATGTAGGACTTCCAGGAGCACAAGGTCCCCGAGGTGATGCTGGAAAGGATGGCCCACCCGGAGTTGCAGGACCACCTGGGCCTCCAGGAAATGACGGAGATCGTGGACCACCAGGACCTGCCGGTAATAGATTTAACTAGAATACCATTTATTTGCAATCAACGAGTATATCTTACAGGACCACGTGGATTCCAGGGTCTACCAGGAACACCGGGCAACCCCGGAGCACCAGGAAAGGATGGTCAAAATGGACAACCTGGTCCTGTTGGACCAGCTGGTCAGGCTGGTATCAGAGGTGAACGAGGTTTTCCAGGAGAAAGAGGACCAATAGGAACACCAGGAACACCCGGTTTACGAGGAGAGCCAGGATCTCAAGGAAATGATGGACCACCGGTATGAATTGGTAGTTAAGATACAGATCTTTGAAATTAAATTAATCTTTCCATCAACAGGGTTCACCAGGTCCTGCTGGTATGAAAGGTCATCAGGGAGCCCCAGGTATGATTGGTATGCCAGGATTGAGAGGTTTACCAGGACCAGCGGGTGAAAAGGGAGAACGTGGTTCAGTCGGCCCAGTTGGTCCTGAAGGTCCGGCTGGTAGACAAGGTGAACGAGGTCTTCAAGGTCCCATGGGTCAAACAGGACCACCAGGAGAGCCAGCGGAAAAGGGAGAGCCAGGAACGCCTGGTGTTCCTGGGGAATCGGGAACGCCTGGAGGAGTTGGCGAACGTGGGCCTGTGGGTCCTCAAGGTTTACAAGGGTTCCCTGGACCACAAGGAACCAGTGGTTTGCCTGGACCAAAAGGCGATCGCGGATCAATGGGTCTAAAAGGAGAACAAGGAAACAGTGGAAATCCTGGTACGCCTGGTGAACAAGGACCGCAAGGCCTAGTTGGTTTGACAGGTAGCAAGGGTGCGCGTGGTGAACCCGGTCTACGAGGAGAAGCAGGATCTATGGGTCCTCCTGGAAGACCCGGTGATCAAGGTGGAGCGGTATGTATACAAAAGTTTAAAAGTTGAAAATCAAATGAAAACATGTGCCTTTACAGGGTCAACCAGGAAACCCCGGTCCGCCCGGTAGCGCAGGAACTCCAGGCTTAAAAGGAAATCCAGGGGACACTGGAAGACCAGGAAATCCAGGACCGGCCGGTTGGTTACTCTCTTACGTTGATATCAGTTGGTTAAACTTTTTTTTTCGTGTTTTTAAGGATTACCCGGCCAGCCTGGAACAGAAGGAATCAAGGGATCAGCTGGTAGCGATGGTCCTCCAGGTCCTCCAGGAAATCCTGGGCCACAAGGACCCCATGGTGATCGTGGATTGCCTGGACTTCCTGGACCAAGTGGTAGTTTTCAAAGCGTAAGTGGTACATGGTACATTTATTCACTAAGTATTAAATTTTAGGTCAACCTGGAGTAAGGGGACTGCGGGGCGCTGCCGGTGAACCTGGACAGTCAGGTAAACCTGGAAATGATGGACCACCTGGACCTATGGGAGTTGCTGGGCCACCGGGTTCTCAAGGACCAGCTGGTGATCCAGGTATTGAAGGTGTTCCTGGAAAGCAGGGACCCCCCGGAATTGCTGGTCGAACTGGCGATAAGGGCCCAGTTGGTTCACCGGGTAGTCAAGGTTTACCTGGAGCTCCTGGACTTCCTGGTCCCCCAGGACCACAAGGCCTCATTGGTCAAACCGGAGAGAGAGGTCTACGAGGAGAAACCGGTCCACAAGGTATTGAAGGCCCAAGAGGTCCTCACGGGAAACCTGGTCCACCAGGATTAGAAGGTTCAAAGGGAGATGCCGGTGAAGCTGGCGCCAAAGGAGTGAAAGGACATCGTGGTTTGATTGGTCTACAAGGTCTTCCTGGTCCTGCTGGACCTCATGGAGACAAGGGTGATACTGGAGCTGTAGGACAACCAGGTAAACCTGGTGATGCTGGTCCACGAGGCCCACCTGGTAGGGACGGCTCTCCTGGCCCTCAAGGAATTTTAGGTATTGCAGGACCAAGAGGTTCACCTGGAAATGATGGAAAACCTGGACCTGTAGGTCCATCTGGTCCTCCAGGACCTCCCGGGCCACCAGGAGATGGTATTGGTTATGATGCAGCAGCTCTGGCTGCCTTATTAGGTCATGGTCAAGTTAATAACATGAAAGGTCCTGACCCGAGTCAAGGTGATGAACCAATGAAATTCAACAAAGTTTTCGAACTAACAGATGAAGAAAGACGACAACTGGTTGAAACGGCTTACGAACGACTGAAAACCACGTTTAACACATTTAAAAAGCCCGATGGAAAGCAATCATCACCAGCAAAAACGTGTAGAGATCTGTTTGCCGCTTACCCAGAGTACAAGTCTGGTCATTACTGGATCGATCCAAATGAAGGCGATGTTCGAGATGCAATTCTAGTGTACTGTGATTCTGAGAAGAAATCTTCGTGTATACTTCCGCAACCGCTACGCACGAAAGAACTACATTACGTGGGTGAAGACCAAGAGGTATGGTTAGGTGAAATGGAAGCCGGAATGAAGATAACCTATAAGGCTGACAGTAACCAAATAGGATTTTTGCAACTCCTGTCTGGTTCAGCAACGCAGAATGTAACATATCATTGCAAAAACAGCGTAGCATTCTTCAACAAAGAGAAAAACAGCTACAGACAGAGCCTGAAGCTTCTAGCATGGAACGATGCAGAACTGACGGCAAGAGGACCTCAGAGATTACGGTATGAAGCGGTTGTGGACGAGTGTCAACATCGGATGCCCAGCTATGCTCAAACTATTTTATCCTACAAAACGGAGAAACCGACGAGGCTGCCGATAATCGACATTGCCGTAAGGGATGTTGGTGAGTCGAATCAACAGTTCTGGATCGAAATTGGAGCAGTATGCTTCCATTAAGACAACCACGAATAGATACGAAGTTATAAAATTAGATTAGAATCGATACCAAAGAAAGCGAACGACAATTTTCAAATCAGATACTGCCAACGCAGAACACGTGCCAAAGCTATGATGACGTACGACACCAAAGAAAGTGATATTTTCGAGAAATCTTGTAACAAGATTTTACAACTAAGTCTAGCGTAGGTTCCCCTTTGAAGTTAGTTACTAGGAATGAGTATGTGCATTAAAGTATAAGAATTAGGAACATACATCCGGTTTAGATAATTCAATTGTATCCGAAAATTTCAGTTGAACTTTATTCTTCACAAGTTCACATCGATGACAATCTAGATTACAATCAACAATCATACAATCATTTTTCAATGCAATTTTGGGTAGTTTTCACTGAAACCAGGCCATCGTTTGCATAAATAACATAAAAAAAAACATGAAATCCAAGATGAAACCACAGACTTTTCACTCTACCCACTCCCCGCCGTTTCCCTTTTTAACGGACTCTTTGAATATTCTGTAACGCTCATGGCTCTCGCATAATTTTTGATCCTGTTTGACGTTTGCTCACTACCGCCATCTATACAGTGGGTTTGTAAATCACAGTGTAATTAGCATTAGGCGATTATGCTTTTGCGACGATAATTTTAATCGCACTTTGTTCCAAGTGATACGTCTGTTTGTCTGTGCACAAGTCGTCTAGTGGTTAAATATATCTAGAAAAATTATTCTATCGACCCTATGCAAGACATCATGCTTCCCTTGATATATACTTCAACAAGAGATATTCTTACTTCTCTACCGAAAATTTCATAAAATTTGTTGGTCCTAAAATGGCTGCTATGAAATGAAGAGATAGCGCCATCGTAACCTTGTGTCACAGGGAACAGACTTTCAAGCTCGAATAAAAATCCGTTAAATACTTGTGTAAAAATTAAAGAGTACGTCATCACCACAAACAGGGATTACCCAACATATAAACTCGTTTTGACGACACGACCCAAGTAACAGAACTAGCTGAATAACAGTTTCTTATGCTAAAGTTTGCTTAAGAGTTGTTTTTTTTTCACTCTTGTACAGCAAAAATGTTTGTTGGGGATGGCTTTATGAATCGTAGCAATATTGTGCGTTGCAAGAAAATCACAATTATGGCGACTACTTTCCAAGGCCTTCAATGATGGACAGAATTCAATCGCAGTGGGTAACTCTCGCTGAGACCGGCCCACTATTTACACCTTGTCTTCAAAAATGTTTAAGGTGCCGATTTTCTAAAATCCCTCGCTAAAAAGTAAAAAAAAGGCATTTGGTTACTCAAATTGATGGACCCCCCGTTAGTTTGAGTCACAACAATTTTTGCAGACCCCTCGATTTTGGTCAAATGGTGGCTCATTTAAACCGTTATAACTCGAAAGTTTCTCCAAAAACCAACTCAAAAGGAATTGTTGTTGAAAAGAGGAAAGATAAAGCTACTATTTACAATAATAAAAAGTTGGATCGGCCATATTGATTTTGGCCGCCATCTTGGATTTTTATACCAAAACATTTTTTTCACCATGAGGGCAACCACCGATTTTCAAAATTTTTGCATCAATTGAAATCTGAGGCATTTATACATAACACACTCATTCTAGAGTCACTTGTTCGGCTGTTCTATTTTCGGTAAAAGTTCGGATTACCGAAGTTCAGTACAGTTTTACCGAAGTTCTGCTAATTTTTACCGAACGTTCGGTAAACATTACCGATGATTCAGTAGAGTTTACCGAACGTTCGGTAATTTTTTGACGAACTTCGGTAATATGTTGCTGAAAATTCGGTAATCTGAACTTTTACCGAAAATAGAACAGCTGAATACGGTACTTTATTTTAAGTGTGAACATATCAAAAAAATAGAGATGTCTTTTTTTCCTATCAAAAGTTATCTACAGTTTTGTAAATTAAGCCTCTAAGCTGAATTATATGGCCAAGTTTCAGGCAATTTGGCTGACAAAAAACCCCCCATGACGAAGAGAACAAACCTGCCGATAATACCCATTGTCACCCTAGTTTTAAATTATTTTTTTTAATAAATGGCTGTAAGATTAATAATAATAATAATGTTGGTGCATGTCTTAGAATATTCTTTTGCAAAAAATGCTGTGACCAACATTATTTAATAACTGAAAAATTTCCTGGACAAATAGGTGCTCCATTGGTTCTTGAAGGAATTATGGAGTACAGTTTGTAAATGATTGAAAAAGGATGAAAAAATCTTAATATTAATTATTCTAATGAAATGCATGGTTAGTGACTGACTGGCAGATTCTTTGATGAATTTCTGATAGTATCTCTCAGTAAAATGTTTGGAATTCCGAATTTTTTTTTTTATCCGTATTAACGAGATTTTTAGCCCTAGGCTAGTTCATCTCGGGACCCACGCTTTACTTCCCTTCCGAAGGAAGAACTCACATTTTGCGAGTTTGTCGGGAGTGGGATTCGATCCCAGGTCCTCGACGTGATAGTCAAGTGTTCTAACCATCACACCAGGTCCGCTCCACGAAATTAACTTTAATTGGTTGACATTTTAAATGGAAATTATATTTTGGTTGGAATTTCTAGGCTATGAGGCTGCGGGTGTTTTATTTTGGGAAGTGGGAATACACTCTGGAATTCTTGAAGAAATTTATCCCAGAAGGAACTTTTAGAGGAATCCTCAGAAGGAATTTCTGTTAAAATACCAGAAAAAAGGAAGAAGGGAATTTTGGGGGAATTCACAAAAAAAAGAGAAATCCAAGAAAAAATTCCTGGAACAATCCCAAAAACAACTTCTGAACCAAAAAACACAGAAACAATCTTGGGGCATTCTGCAGGCGTCTCTGAAAAAAATGCTTGATAAAACCCAGAAGAAACTTCGTGAGGAATTTCAGGTGGAGGTTTTGGAATCCCTGAACGAACTCTTGAGTAAGTCTCAGACGATCTATTAGAATGAAATTATGGAGGAATTCCAGTTGATACTCTGAAGGAATTCACCCCTTGAAGAATCCTTGACAGGTTTTCTTTAGAATAACTCACTGCGGAATCCTAGAAGGACCCCGGGGGAAACCCAGAAGGAACTGAAAGAGAAATTTCAGATAAACTCACAGAGGAATCTCAGAAGGAAGAATCCCAAATCCTTTAAGGACAAACGTCATGAAATCCCTCTTCAACAGTGCCTCAGAACTTCAAACGCACAAATCTCAAGAAGGAAGCTTAAAATAAGAAGATCAAGTGCGTCGGTTTGGTTTACGAAGAGATTTGTGCGCTCGAAATCGTGAGTAGGTGCCAAAGTCGGCCATTGTGGCGGCCATTTTGAGATTCTAGCAAGTCTGTCCTTAAGAATTCCAGATAAGGAATCGTATTAGCTACTTCTGAAAGATCCCTGTACAAACTCCTCAAGAACACAGTACGAAAAAATCCCACAGCCTAGCCCACAGGAATTTCAGATAGAGTTTTTGGTGGAGGAAGTAACTACTGAAGGAAGCCCACACTTCTAGAGGAATCCTAGGTTTCAAAACCGAAGCTCCTGGAGAATCTTAGAAAGAACCCCGGAGAAAGCTAGTGAAATCTCAGATGAATTCCTAGATTCCCAGAAGGAAGTTATGGAGGATTCCCGAGAAGGCCTCCTGGAGAAACCCCAAACCTCCTGCAGGAATACTTAAGAGAAACTATTGAAGGAATTCTATGGAGAAATTCTCGATAAATCTCCATTGAACTTCTGGAAGCATCCCAGGATAAACCCTGGGTTGGAACTGGATCAGATCACAGTTTCAACCCCAACCCGACAAGGGTTCGCTTGCGCTGCAATTTGTTTAACGTTTGTTTGTTCAAACATTTTCCGCCAATTCAGTTCCAATCCAGATTAGAAAATAAAAACGGTATTACTCTCGCACTCCGCATTCTAGGCACCGAACCAAATGTGCTGCCGGTGTCTATTTAATATACGTCGAGATCTCGTTTCGGTCGTACGCTCGAACGACCAAATGCGCCGATGAAGTCTCATAGAGAAATTCAAAAAGGAAATCATGGAGGAATCTCAGAGGATGAATCTCAGAAGGAACTACTGAAGCAACCCCAAAACGGAACTGCTGGAGGAATCCCAGAAAAATTATTGATGAATTTCAATTGAACTTCTAGAGGAATCCCAGAAGTAACTCCTGGAGAAAACTCAGAAGAAACGATGTTAATAATATCAGAATGATCCCAGAAAGATTTTTGGAGGAATGCCAGAAGAACCTACTGCATGAAGCCTAGGCTTCTGGAGGAATCTCAATAGAAAATTTAGAGAAATCCTGTGATAATGTAAGTACAGCTCGTCTATGTTGGTGTGCGTGAACCTTGAGGGGGTTCACCATGCCAACTCACTTGCAGAAGTCTTTAGTCTTTCTCGGCCCACCATTGTGTACAGTGCGTGTTGCGTGTCGCTTCTTTCAATCTTAATCCGGATACCACAAGATGGCGGCGAGGATGAATCCTCTGTAGAGTGAAAGTTTAATCATTTAAAAACGTATTTTTGCTTTCGTCGATTTTTATTACCAGAAAATCCAAGTTATCAAGGTAAAGAAAAAAAATAAATAATAAGTGCTAAGTGTAATCATGCCAGAATCTAAAACGTATGGAGAGAGAGCGTGTGAAAAGTTTCTACATAGCGTTGAAAGGTTTGGAGAAAAAGGGGAGCAATATTGAAAATCAATGTGCCAAAGAAAAAAAATGTTGATGTGGGAGCTGAAAATATAAAACGAAGCTAAATTGGTGGCTGGAAATGATGGATAAGGTGATAACCAGTTGAATTTGTTCGAAAACCAAGTGACGCCCGAGATGACGCCCAAGCTTGCGAAGAAGAACGCCATTTTGAAAAGTGGCGAAAAATTGGTTGCCTCTCCTTTCAGTGTGCGTGCATGTGTAATATCTATATGAGAGGGGAAAATATGACAGTGTTGTAGTGAGCGTTATTCGTTTTTCAGCTTTGCGGCTTTGTGTAGTGCCGGCGGCGTGCCACATTCGTAGTGGTGCTATATATGTATATATATTTGGTTCATCCGCCCCAGCATGCAAGGTGACCGTGAAAAAAAAGCTACCGAGTATGCTTCGGAGGGAATGTGTGTGTTAGCTCGGCATGCTGATGGACAGAGAGTATGAAGAAAAAGAAAGTGAGAGTAACGAGAAAAAAAAATCAGAGTGAATGATGATGAAGCATGCGATGGGGTTAAAACGTGTTTATGCAGCAGCTGGTGATTGCCCTGGTAATTACGATTGTTTTTTTTTGGCTAATTGAGATGATCAGGGTAAGTGAAACACAAACAGGAATAAACGCGACCAGCATGCAGCATGTTAAAGGTATGTACCACTTTAATAGAAGCGCTTGGGGAAAATATGAGAGACACAACAGTTTGATGAACTACTTTTCTAATGTGTGCGTTTTGAGACAAGTGAGAGCGTGGTTGACTGCAGCTGCAGCAATGTGGGTAGTTGTGTCAAATGGTGTTGAAACCACCCAGACAAAGCTGAGAGGTGAATAGCCATATTGAGCTGGTTAGCACCAGCTACAAAATTGTGGAACATAAGCGATTCCATTGAAGGAATTGAATGTTACGCAAATCGGGGTTGGATTTTTCTTCTTAAGGGTTGAGAAGATCTAACTACATTATATGACTTTAAAAATATTACAGCAATACTTTTGAACGATGCGTACCCTCTGTAATGATACGATGTACTCCATATGCTACTAAGATTGTGGGTATTACATAATACAAGAGTGTTCACGATATCGCTCTTAGATGATGCGAAAGAAAAACAAGTATGCTTTCGGAAGATGCGAATGTTGTATGTTCGTCACTCTTGAATGATGTGAGAAATTGTGTGCAGTCATTGATGACACAAAAATTGTATGTGTTGTACATAACAGGAATGTTTACCATGTCGCTCTTGGATGATGCGAATAAAGAAGTGCGCTCTTGGATGATGTGAGAAAACGTGCGCTCTTGGATGATGCGAAGGATGTATGTTCTTCACTCTTGAATGATGTGAGAAATTGTGTGCACTGATTGATGAAAAAAAAAAATGTTTGTATTGTACATAACAGGAATGTTTACCATGCTCTTGGATGATGCGAATAAAAAAGTGCGCTCTTGGATGATGCGAAAGAAAGGGCGCTCTTGGATGATGCGAATGCTAGTTGTAAGTCACTCTTGAATGATGTGCGAAATGATGAGTGCTTTTGGATATGTTAAAGGTATGAGTAAATGATATGGTTATGACATCGCTCTTGAATGTTGCGAAAGAAAAATAAATCGTGCGCTCTTGGATGATGCGAAAATTAAGTGTATGTTGTAGAATTGAAAAATAAATTTAATGATGATGATGTGTGCGCTTAAATGTCGCGTTTGATGATTGACTAGTAAAATAAGCTTGTGACTTAATAGATTTTTTAGATTCTGGCATGACGTGGAAAAGAAAAATATGATTTGTATAATAATCAAAAGAAAACTTTTTAGCTCCCATCAACATGGATGATACAAACCAAGCTGAGGGTGGTACTCCCAGTGGTACTAGCGGACCGATAATCCAGCAACATTTATCCTTGTTCAGCCCGGCATCGTACAATCTTCCGCAATTCAAATTTAAACATTTGCCACAGTCAGAAATACGGAATGCTTGGGGGTCATGGATTCGGTGGTTCGAAACCGTCATGGCAGCGTCGAACATCATGGATGGCACCAGTCGCAAAATGCAATTACTTGCTATGGGCGGCTTGGAATTGCAGAGTGCTTTTTATGGAATCCCGGGGTGTGAAGAACAGGACGATCCGTTAAAAGATCCGTACATTGCAATGAAAGAGAAACTAACCGAATACTTCTCTCCGAAACACCATGATAGCTTCGAGAGGTTTCTTTTTTGGTCCATGGCACCCAGCGACAGTGAATCCATTGAAAAGTTTGCGCTCAGGGTTCAACAGAAGTCCGAAAAGTGCTCTTTTGGAAATACGGAAACAGAGAGCAGACATATTGCGGTAATTGATAAAATTATTCAGTATGCATCGGAGGACTTGCGCCAGAAGTTACTGGAAAAAGAGCATTTAACCCTCGACGAAGCTCTCAAGATAATCAACGCGTATCAGTCAGTGAGATATCAGTCCTCAAAAATGAACACGAAATCTGCCGTAAGTTCCATCCATCGTCCCTATGAGCAAATCGATAGTAGTGTCAATCGGCTCTACGAGAACTCGAACAAAACTTCAGGAACAAACCCGCGGTGCTTGCGTTGCGGGTTCGCTCGACACAGGGAGGCGGCTCACTGTCCAGCCTTGAACAAGACGTGCCTTCGATGCAAAAACATTGGCCACTTTCAATCTGTTTGCAAAACGAAAAGTCCATTCAATACTGTAGGTATTTCCGATATGAGGGGTTGGTTCGAAATTGTATTTTTTTTCTCTTGCATTTTCCATTGATTAGGGGACATTTGATCGAAAACGAAAAGCGCCTATCATGAACACCGCAGGTCCTTCGCGTCTGCCCAAATATTCTCGACACTCGTCTCGTCCAGTTTACAACATTGATGACCAAAGAAATGAACCATCTAAATGTGAAGAGTACCCGGTGTACAATGTGGGAGAGTCCGATGAGTTGATATCATGTTGCATCGGGGGCGTTGACATTACCATGCTAATCGATTCTGGCTCGAAGCATAACCTGATCGATGACACGACGTGGGAAATGATGAAACTGCAGGGCATACATATTCGAAATGAGAGATTTGATCATGATAAACGGTTCTTGGCGTATGGGCGTGTTCCGTTGAAACTAGTTACAGTCTTCGACGCAGATCTGGAAATCAACGATGCTGGGAAGTTGTTGAAAACAAGCGCCTCTTTCTACGTCATCGAGAAAGGGCAACAGCCATTGCTTGGCAAGATAACTGCGCAGAAAATTGGAGTACTACAGATTGGTTTGCCTAGTTCACAAAATGCGTTGGTGCGAAGAGTCGACACAGTAAAAGAGCCGTTTCCCAAAATGAAAGGTATAACTCTCAGTCTGCCCATTGATAGATCTGTTTCGCCCGTAATCCAACCTCTTCGTCGCTGCCCGATCCCTCTACTACAACAAGTCGAGGTTAAATTGAATGAACTGTTGCAGTTGGACATAATAGAGAAAGTAACCCAACCTACGTCATGGGTCTCCCCATTGGTTCCAATTCTGAAGGACAACGGCGAACTACGACTCTGCGTAGACATGCGAAGAGCGAACCAGGCCATTCAGAGACTAAATCACCCTCTGCCGATATTCGACGATATGCTTCCTAAATTTAGAAACGCTAAATTGTTCACGACTCTGGACATAAAACAAGCATTCCATCAGGTAGAACTTTCGGAGGACTGCCGCGATGTGACTACGTTTGTAACAAATTGGGGATTGTTCCGCTATAAACGGCTTCTCTTTGGGGTGAATTGCGCCCCCGAGCTGTTCCAAAATCTGATGGAAAGTATTCTCGCGGAGTGTGAAAACACAGTAGTTTTCATTGACGACATTATGATTTTTGGATCCACTGAAGAAGAACACGACTTGGCGGTGAAGCACACCTTAAGTGTTTTGAACCGCTACGGCATTATGTTAAACATTCACAAATGCAAATTTAAACAAACGGAGATTTCGTTTTTGGGTCACATACTCTCTCCAGAAGGTGTCGCCCCAGCCGATGAAAAAGTCCAGTCAATACTGCAGTTCAGACCACCTCAATCGAAAGAAGAGCTACGAAGCTTTCTTGGCTTAGTGACCTACGTGTCACGTTTTATTCCGAATTTGGCAACGGTGAACTATCCCCTGAGAGAGTTACTCAAACGAGAGGCAGGGTTCGATTGGAAGCGAGAACATCAGGAATCATTTGATCAGCTGAAGCGTATGATTGGATCTCTTCATCACCTCGGGTATTATGACCCCAAAGACCGAACATTACTTATCACGGATGCATCGGGAGTTGGCCTAGGCGCTGTGTTATTGCAGTTCAAAAACAATCAACCAAGGGTCATCGAATACGCTTCAAAAAGTCTTTCGGAAACTGAGAAAAAGTACCCGCCGATCGAAAAGGAAGCTCTTGCAATCGTATGGGGAGTAGAGCGCTTCAAGATCTATCTTCTTGGAATACATTTTGAGTTGGAGATGGACCACAGGCCGCTGGAAGCCCTTTTCACTGCGACATCGCGACCTACCGCAAGAATCGAGCGTTGGATGCTGAGGATCCAAGCTTTCAAGTTCAAAGTAGGGTTTTTTTTTGTCCAGAATGGAAAGGATGAATTTAATTTTTGATTTTTACAGGTTGTGTATCGAAAAGGTTCAGCTAACTTAGCTGATACCTTATCAAGACTTGGGGCCAGTGGTGGAAAGCATCATGCGCTTGACGTGTTTTTTGGTTCGCATCAAACACAATCTTTGCTCACGCGCTCGCGAACCTAAAAAGAGAGAACGGTTCACGATTTCCCGGATCGACGAACCAACACAAAACAAATGTCGAACGAGCAGAATCGCAGTTGGTTCGCCAGAAGGATCACAATGTGGAACACTTGGTTTGTTGCCATTTTTTGTACACTTAATGGTAATTAGTTGGGTGTTTTTTGATTATACTGGTCAGTTACCAATCCAATAAATGATATCGACGAAAAAGTTTACCAACATTTGATTTCATTACAGAAATATCGGCCGCGAACCTCTAAAATAAAAAAGCATCGCGCTTGCAAAAGATGCGATGCACTCGTTGGCGTTCGTGTCGTACGATCGTGAGCCACAGACGTACGAACACCATCGCACAGCAAAGGTTTGCGATGCGATGGCATTTTTTTGTAGCGCGTAAGCACACGTTCGCGATCCATTTCCACCACTGCTTGGGGCACACGTCCCTGATGCTCAGTGGACGGATGAATGTGAGGTTTTCATTCGACGTGTTTTAGCGGAGTCGTTGTCTACTTTGGTAAGTGGCTTAGAACAAGGCGACTTTGATCCCGAAGCAGACATTCTCATCCGAACCATCCAGGAAGCTGCTGCAATCGATATTGAAGAAGTAATCCAGGCTACCGCTTCGGATCAGGAGATGCAGAAGTTGAAAGTATGCATCATCAACGATTCTTGGAACGATGAGAGTCTGAAGCAGTATACTCCGTTTCGCAATGAGCTAACATACGTGAACTCGCTTATCTTGCGAGGATCCAAACTCATCATTCCAAAAAGCCTGCGCCCAAGGATGCTTCAGATAGCACATGAAGGACATCCTGGACAGTCCGTCATGAAACGCCGTTTACGGGAGAGATGCTGGTGGCCTGGCCTAGATGAATCTGCGGTAGATACCTGTGTGGCCTGCGAAGGATGTCGTTTGGTTCAGCTTCCGGATCCACCCGAGCCAATGATGCGACGAAAACTACCCGACCGTCCGTGGGTCGATATCGCGATAGACTTCCTGGGGCCCATGCCATCCGCGGAGTATATACTAGTGGTGATCGACTACTATAGTCGATATATGGAGTTGGAGGTGATGAGCAAAATAACTGCGCAGGAGACGATTAAACGTCTAAAACGTATTTTTCGTACATGGGGACCTCCACGAACGATCACGCTAGACAATGCTAAGCAATTTGTATCTTGTGAATTCGAAGAATTTTGCCAAACAAACGGTATTCACCTCAACCATACGTCACCCTACTGGCCTCAGGCAAATGGGGAGGTCGAGCGCCAGAACAGGTCACTTTTAAAAAGGATGAAAATTGCGAACGCATTATATGACGACTGGAAAGCAGAGCTCAACAGCTATCTAGATCTGTACAATAATACTCCGCATACAGTCACCGGAAAAGCTCCTAGCGAACTTCTACAGAACCGAAAGTTGCGTACGAAGCTTCCTTGCATTGACGATCTTCAAACAATCCCACCCAGTACCGATTTCAGAGATCAGGACCACGTGAAAAAGATGCTGGGAAAACAGGGAGAGGATGTGAAGCGTAGAGCAAAACCGAGTAACATCTCGGTTGGCGACACAGTCCTCATGAGGAATCTTTGCCCGACCAACAAGCTGTCGACCAATTTCCATAAGGAGAAATTCGTGGTAGTGAACAGACACGGCTCGAACGTAACCGTTCAATCTAAGGAAACTGGGAAAACATACGATCGTAACACATCCCATTTGAAAACGGTCTCTGATCCTTTACCGAGTGATGTCAGTGAGGAAATCAGGGACCTGGACGCGAATTTGGATAGCCATACATCGCCGGCTGCATCTGGTGAACCAGGTATCAGTACGGAAACACTGCAGAGTTCTGATATACCAATTGACGCTCCGACTCCAGGATCGGAATCCATGGAGTTGTCGCTGCCTTCGGTACAACTACGACGATCGAAACGAATGCCGAAGCCCAAGGAAATCTACAGTCCATAAATCTAAGTATTTGCTGTATTTATGATTTAACCTAACATAAAGTTACTGATAATAAAATAAAATATATCTACTTGAAGGAAAAGGGGATGTGATAATGTAAGTACAGCTCGTCTATGTTGGTGTGCGTGAACCTTGAGGGGGTTCACCATGCCAACTCACTTGCAGAAGTCTTTAGTCTTTCTCGGCCCACCATTGTGTACAGTGCGTGTTGCGTGTCGCTTCTTTCAATCTTAATCCGGATACCACAAATCCCATAAGGAAATTCTGAAGGAACCCCTAAAGGATCTCCTGCAGGAATCTTAAAATGAACCACTGGATGTATCACAGAAGAAACTTCTAAGAAACTCTAAGAGAAATCCCTGAAAAAAAATGCTGGAGGAATTCCAAATGAACCAATAAGCGCTGTTTGCAGTTCAGAAGGAATTTCTCTGCCTATCTTAATGCATGGGAAATTCCTTGCCTAAATCGCTCAAGAAACCGTTTTCTTCGATCGCAGTACGCATTTGCGAAGAAATGACAATTCAAATGGCAACCACAGTAGACAATTTCTGCTAGGAATCGGTCAAGAAGTTTCTTGAGCGATTTCTTTTGAACTCGAAACTAGGCTATACTGAAGGAATCTTAGAAGGATCTGATGGAGAAATGCCCGAAGAAGCTTATAAAAAAATCACAATGAAATGCTAGAGGAATGTCAAAAGGACATCCTGGAGAAAGAGAACGAATAGAACTTCTGCAGATCTCGTAAAGGCTCGAGAAATCCCAGGAGGAACTCCCAGATGGATCTCAGAAAAAAACTGCTGGAAGATTGCCAAAAGGGTCTACTACTGAAGAATTCCCAGAAAGAACTTCTAGGAAAATATTTAGGAAGAATCTTATATGAAACTTCCTGAAGAAACTTCTGGGAAACTTGCAGTAGGTGATCCTGGAGAAATCCCAGTACGAACTCACGAAGGAATCTTTTTAATATCCAAGAGGAATCTCAGAAACATTTTTTGGATGAATGCCAGAAGAAAATACTGTTAGTATAACAGGAGATACTTACTCCAAAAGAAACTCAGATGAACTTTTGAAAGAACGATCTTTTGGAAAAAAATAGATTGAACTCCTGAGAAATCACATAAAAAAGTCCTGGAGGAATAAAAAACTCCTGGAAGAATTAAAAAAAAAAACGGGTTAAGTTTCTTTTTATAATTACATTAAGTTTATGCATCCTTTGACAGATACGTATTTCGACCTCAACCAACCAGGTCGTCTCCAGTGTCTCGTACTTGGTCGTACAGCGTCTCGGGTCGAGTCAAGTACGAGACACTAAAACGACCTTGTAGTTTTTAATTCATTTAGATAAACTGGCCCTTGGCCCAGGGTTAAAAATCTCGTGAATTAAAAAGGAAAAGGAATGCTACGTTGAGGAGTGCTGAAACTTATTTCTTGCAGAATTATGTCAAGAGTTCTTCCGTAAATGCAGTAATGTAGATGTGAATTTGTTTTGTAATAATATTATATTATATTATATTATACTATATTATATTATATTATATTATATTATATTATATTATATTATATTATATTACAGTCAGGTTTTTTTTACGCAGGGGATACGTACCGCGTAAAAATAAAACTCAGTTCAAAATTCAAAAAACCGCGTAAAAAAAGTCTCACCATTTCTCGACGAATCATGCAAAAATAAGACGATGAATTTTTTTTTGTATATTTTTTTTTTATATTATATTATATTATATTATATTATATTATATTATAAAATTTTTATATCTTTGCGCTCGAATTTAAGAATAGCTGAAGTAAATACTTGAGCTACAATAAACTCAATTCGAAATAGGATAAACATAATTTGATCGGCCATAGAAGAGAAATATTAATTAATAGATGAACGAAGGCTGGACTTTAATTTATTGATCGTATTTTTCATTAGTTTTATGCTGTTACACATCCTTACACTATTTACTAATATGTATTTATATAATTTAATCTGCCATTCAAGAGCATTTGAATTCGTTTCCATTTAACATCGCTCCAATTACGTCGCTTTGTGTACGTCGTATTTATTACATCGCGCAAATTACATGGGATCTGTTTATTACATTCAAAGCCTCCGTGTACATCGGGCTGTGTAATTTTCATCAATCGATGTAACGACCTGGTTGTAGCGATTTCGATGTAATATTCAACAACTTTTTTTGCTGTGTGTGACATTTTGTAAATTTAAATTTCAAAAACGACTCAAAATTTATAATGGAAATTGCGCAGCCTAACAAAATGTTGATGTAGGGTATTGGTTCCCTTATTGAGCGTGTGGCTCGCATTTTCATCCTACGAAAAACAAAAGATTGATGCGCTGTTTGTTGTTTCTTATTTTTGTATTGCTGTTGGGAATCGACTGTAATCTTGACACTATAGATTAACGGCTACGCAGTCTTAGGGTTCAAAAAACGAGTTTTATTATTCACCCGACGTTTCGACACGGGGATAGTGTCTTCCTCAGGGCGAAGACGGCTAATAACAAGACAGCCAGCTCCCACCCTGTTGCAGGCGACATGGTTGGAACGCCCACAACGATTCACTGGAACATTAAAACATGATTGTGTGCGTGTACATGCTAATACGTACACGTCAATTGTAGTATCGCACGCACACTCATTCATGATGTTGTTCCCTGAAGTCGTTCGCGGCGCTAGTGTGCTTGTAGCTCCCAAAGTATATGGAGCAAGAGGGTAGATGTCTGTCTTGTTATTAGCCGTCTTCGCTCAGGGGTAAAATAAATATTAAATATTGCCAATAAACCGAAGTCGTGTCAAGTAGGGTCTTGTACCATTTGGGCAGGTGTACCTATTTTGGGCACTTGCCGCTATAACTAAATCAATTTCAAACCGATTGATTTGAATTTTTATATATTATGCCTCTCAAGAAAAATCAGAATATGGCGATTATCTGCCTCTGGCTTCTGATATTAGCGCGACAGTCACTAATCATAACAGCGTCACCAGATTTAAAAGTATGTAATTCCATTATATGGGGTTTGACAGCAAGAACACTCTTTCCACTGAGCCTCTCTTGCCGTTCGTCACAAATACATTCAAAAACATCTGTCACTTCGCGAAATCCACGTGCTTTTGTTTTTGGCGGGAACACTTTTTCTTTTGTTTTGCCTTGTGACTGTCATGCGGCGGTATGCCTTGCGAGCGTACGACCGCCGCAGGACTCTAATAAAAGATAAGCGCGATAATAGAGTTAGGCACGTACAATATCTAACACTGTACAAAAATTCAAATCAATCGGTTTAAAAATGACTTAGTTATAGCGGCAAGTGCCCAAAATAGGTACACCTGCCCAAATGGTACAAGACCCTACAAGACACTGAAGACGACCTTACAGTTGAGGTCGAACTACGTATCTGTCAAAGGATGCAAATTCTTAGGGTCTGTGTCAATTGGCGAATTAAAATTAATTTTCACTTAAACTTGACAGTTCGATAATAATTTCCTTAGGAGAACTGTCATGTTTGTGTTGAACTGTCAAATTTAAGTAAAAATTAATTTTAATTTGCCAATTGACACAGACCCTTAAGTGGAATTCAAAGGACAGTACTTAACCCGATTTTCTTTTTACTTAATAAAACTCGTTTGACAGAGGGGGAATGGGGGTCTAGAAATCCCGAAAAACGATTGACGTAATAAATGAATCTTCCCTATTGCAGGCGTTTTCACGAGTGAGAAGGAAATGAAAGTACGCAATTCATTCGTGGAATTTAGGAAACAAGCCCTTACTATTTCTCTCAGTGCATTAGTAAATACCTAAACCTCAACAAAACGCATTCGCCCCGATGCACGAACCTCCGAAAGCGACGCTTCAAAAGTTTGCGTTTCGTTCCGACGCCTTCCTCCGAACTGACAGCTGTCAGCGGCGACGAGCTGTCAAAATTCCACGTAAGCGTTCTTTCGTTTCCGGCATCTCGTACTGCTTAGGAACACATTTCGATTAATTAAAAGCTTTCAGTCTGTAAGTGATAGAAATTGTGCGATATTTTCGGTGAAAATGGTGTGAAACGAAAGCGGAATGTCTGCGCTACTAGGCCATATAGGATTTGTGCTAGTTTTCGGCGGTTTTGTGCAAAAATTCGAGTGTTGAAAGTTTTGTGTACATCGATTTGGTCTTGTTTATCGGACCTGTCAAAATCCTGGTCTTGGGACTGTGCCGCTCAATTTTCATCACCGCTTTCCCGTTTGTCGGTGGGACGTTTGGCCGGACTAATGTGCTTCTGCTTTCTGTTTTAGTTTAATTATCCACACAATGGCCAAGACCAAGACGGAGAAAAAGGCGAAATCCGCCATCAACGAAGTGGTGACCCGCGAGTGCACCATCAACCTGAACCGGCGCCTGCACAAGGTTGGCTACAAGAAGCGCGCCCCGCGTGCCGTCAAGATCGTGCGCAAGTTCGCCGAGAAGGAGATGGGAACCAATGACGTGCGAATTGACACCCGCCTGAACAAGGCTCTGTGGCACCGCGGAATCAGGTGAGTTGGAAACCGGAGTGGGTAGGTGATAAGAGGGCTACCGATGTTTAGGTGTGTTTACAGTGTTGACGATTGCGATGAGCGAATACGTAATGCATTCAGATGATTTTCCCTGAACCAAATTCAGCTGATCCTAGTGTCGATGTGAACTATTGTTCTAGTTGTTGGCTGAAATACCTACTGTCTGCAAATTTATTTGTTTGGTGAATGTTATGTTTTGCCTATGTCTAACGAATGGATAGCAAATGTTTCCTTTCTCCCAGAAGGAATTCTTTCACTCCATTTGTATGATTAAAGATACCAGTAATATCTTCACGGATTCCTTTAGAAGATTCTAGGAAATTTACTGCCCCCACTCGCATAACAGTCCCATATGAATAGGAAACCCAGCAAAGATGGGACTGTTATGCGAGTGGTGGCAGTTTAGGAAATCTCAAGGATTTTTTTTATATCTGACCTCTCGAAACTCCTTCAGCAGAACTACTTCCAGGTTTCCTCAAGTTGTTCCTTCTGAGAACCCTCCTAGAATGTTTCTGGGGTTTCTATATAGGTTACCTCGTACAATTTGCCTTAGATACCTCATGGAATTCGTTGAGAAGTTTTTTTAAAACAATTGTTTAATTTCTCCAAGAGTTTCTTCTGACTGCGATTTTTCAGGAGTTCCTCGTGGGATTAACTCAGATGTCTCTTTCTTAAGTCCTACTGGAATTTCTATGGAGATTCCTTCAGGAGTTTCACCAGGGAACAGAACTTATTATGTGATAAAAGATTGTTTTAAATTCACTTCAATAATTGCTTTCAAAATTCACCTAAATGTCCTGCTGGAACTTCCTACCGGAATTCTATGTTTATTTTCTGAAATTCCTTTTTTTTCCTCCAAAAAATCCTTTAGATATTCATCTAAGAGTTCCTTCTGGGATTCTCTCAAAAAGTCTTTGAGGAATTCTCTAGAATTTTATCAAGAGTTCCTTCTGCAATTCTACCAGTAAATCCTTCTGGGACTTGTCCAAGAATTTCTTCATAGGTTTCATAGGTTGGGATCTTGTATTCCTGGAGAAGTTCATTTTGGTATTTGTACAGGAGTTCCTTCTAGGACTTCTGTCTTGCATACTTCAAATCCAAAAGCCTTTGCTAGATTCCCTTTATAATCATTTTAAAAATATCTCCAGGATATGACTGCGCTTTCTACAAGACTTGCTTCTGCGCATTCTCCAGGAGTTCCTATTGGAAAAACTCCAAAGATTCCTGCTATGAATATTCTAAGAGTTCTTCTTGGAAATCCTCCAGGAGTATCTTTTGCACATCCTCCTGCAGTTCTTTCTGAAAATCCTCTAGAAGTTTCTTGTGGGAATCCTTTAGAAATTCCTTCTTGGAATCATGCATTAGTTCTTTCTAGAATTCCTCCAGGGAGTTGCTGAATAACATCTTTGACTTGTAATGTTTGTATTTTTACAAGGCGTGCGTCCTGCAGGGTTAATTCGAATTTCTGCATCCCAGGCTTAACTCCTGTAGAAACCCCTGAAGTAGCGTCTGAAGATTTCCTGGAAGAATCCCCAAAAGAAATTCATAAAAAAAAAGTTCAAGAAAGAATCGTCTAATTAATTTTCTGGAAATGGATCTTAATATTTCGATTTAAACAATCCCCTAGTGAATTTTGAGGTAATAAAACAAGGGCAGTGATCAAACTAGAAATATTTTTATTTTACATACTAGCTGTCCCGGCAAACTTTGTCTTGCCGTCTTGTTATGGTTTGGCAATTGTTGAGCTCAAAATACAGTTTCTTACCGATTTTGGCAACACCCGTTTTTGGCAACATTTCCTTCCCGATTTTGGCAACACCCGTTTTTGGCAACAATTTCTTACCGATTTTGGCAACAATTTTTTACCGATTTTGGCAACAAAAAATTTTGACCAAAAATTTTTACCGTAAAATCGTTTGTAGTTGTTAATGTATTTATATTTTAGCCTTACTCTTCTTTAAAAAATCAAAATTCATATTTTTTTTCAAAATCAACAATTTTACAAATCATGACGTAATTTATGAACGTCACCTACAGGGATCGTTTTATAACTTGTGAATAGTCCATATTTAAAATATAAGCCAAATTGACGTATAAAAGTTCAAAATAATCCACAAAAAAAAATTACCGATTTTGGCAACACCCCAATTTGGCAACATAAAATTCACCTCGTGTTGCCAAAATCGGTAAGAAACTGTAGCACCGCACTCTAGATTGATTTCATTTCGGTCGTGTTGATTTCCTTCCCAGCTCATAGAAAATCAGTTCTTTTTCAATTTTGTTACTTTTCGTAACTTTTTGTCCTACATATAAACACAGCCACCATGAAAACGAATCGAACCGTGCAAGAGCCATCCTAATCGGTTCAGCCGTTTGTGAGTTTTGTTGCCTCAAAGGGATTTCAAACTCATTTATATATACAGTGCGAGAAATAAGTATAAATACAGAGCCGTTTTACATACAAAATAATCATGTTTAGGGATCAAAATCTCTTTTTTCTAGCGATTCGGTTGTTATGGAATTTTGTCTGCAACCTTAAAATAACTAGAATTTTGGCTAGAAATATAAATCATCATCCATGAAAACGTTTATATCGACTTTTCAGATTCAAATAAATATAAAGACACTTATTTCCATATACAAATGTGTCTTTATATTTATTTGAATCTGAAAAATCGATATAAACGTTTTCATGGATGATGATTTATATTTCTAGTCAAAATTCTAGTTATTTTAAGGTTGCAGACAAAATTCCATAACAACCGAATCGCTAGAAAAAGAGATTTTGATCCCTAAACATGATTATTTTGTATGGAAAACGGCTCTGTCTTTATACTTATTTCTCGCACTGTATATAGATAGATAGATAGATTTTATCATCAATTGGGTTTTTAAATTAAGAAAAATGTATCCATTTTTTTGATTTTATACGAAAGAGCATCTTTTTCTGAGCCACTCTGATTTTTTCAGATTTTTAGAACTTTATTTTGGTACCTAAAATAAATTTCAAAGAGATTTTTTGAAATCACCTTTTGACAGCTGGGTAACTGTTTGACAGCTCTACCCAGTACAAAATGCGACGAGGGGTGATTCGACAAATCGCTCCCATACAAACTTTAAACTTTTTTTCAAATAGGTTCCCGGGCACCAAAATTCATGAAAATTTGGATTTCGGCTCAGTTTCGCATGCAGATTCAGAAGAGACGAACCAGCCAAGGGCTGAAAGTCTCTCTAATAAAGACAAATCATAAATGCAGATTCAGAATATGGAATTATCTCAACACCGCTTAAGAAGCCAATTAAGAGTCATTCAAAGCTCAATTACCGAAATAAAATGCGCAACAAACGGACATAATAATGGACATAACATAAGAACACCAATTAGCAACGGCATTAAATCCACATTTTGACTTTGAATCGATAATCAGACCTTAACACACCCCTCTCCCTGAAAGCGTTACGTAATTTAAGGGCATTCCCCATAATATGTTAAATTTTTTGGGTCTCCAATTAGCCTAGTGGTTAAGTGTATCATTGTGCTTGTCTCACAATTAGGGTTGTGCAATTATCGATAAAATCATGTTTGCCCCCTCTCCCTAACTTGGCGCCTATGAAAATATCCATAATGTAAAGTTCCTGGACCGACTGGGAATCAAACACAACTTCCTCAGCATGGTCTTGTTGAATACGAGCGATTTAGCCACTTCGGCTCTTTCTAACGTCGGGATTTTATATGACTTTATCTCTAGATTTTATCAAAGGTTCCTCTAGGGATTCCTTCCGCGGTTCTTCATGGAATTTCTTCCAGGATTGCACCCGAGTTCGTTTCGGAATTTATCTCGAGACTTCCCCGATATTCATCTCTGGAGCCTCTTACTGAGATTTGTTCAGGGTTTCCTCTCGGTACTTTCTTCATGCATTCCTTTCAAAATGTCAACATGTTTAGTTTCAGCATTTTTCTCTAGGAATGTTTCATGAATGCTTTCAAGATTTTCTTTTAGGGTATGAGTGTCATAAGTAATCTCACGCTCCCAAATTCATCCTATTTGAAAACAAGCGATTACGGCACCGATCGATTCCGTTCTTTTTGTTTCCATGCTTCACTTTTAACATAAAATACAAAAAAGAAACAAAACAAACAGCGCTTTAATCTTTTGTTTTTCGTAGGAAGAAAATAGGAGCCACATGCTTAATAAGGGAACCAATTCTAATTCCTCTCGGTATTAACCGTGGGATTTCCCCATTTTTTTCCAGGCAAACTGCAGATTATTTCATTCCTTTTTTTTATATATTTAATATACTGTCCATGATCGCTAAACTGCCCCACATTAACAGGTAAGCCAGCAAATATGGGACTGATATGCGATGATAGACAGTACATTCCTTAAAAAAAATAGCAAGCATTACTTCAGGGATTTCCTTTAGATTTTCCGCAAGGATACTTTCTGGAAAACCACCAAGAATTCCTCTCAATGTTTCAATGACATGTTCAGAAATATCTCTAGATATTCCTGCCAGGATTTCTCCCTGGATCCTATTTACGATTTTTTGTTGAGGTTTTTTCAAAGAATTCTCCAAATGAGCCTTCGGGAATTTTTGCTAGCCTAATTTGTGCAAAACTTTGGGTAACTGCGTAACAACACAGTAATTCTCGCGTTACATTTGAAAAGGGCCTATCCCTAAAATGTAAACAAATCGATTTTGATACCTTTCCATAGCATCCCCCAACAGTAACATACTGTGCAAACATCACCCGCCTAACCGTAAATCTTATCAGAATAAACCCCACCTTCAAAACGGCTGATCATTGCTTTTTTTTCACAATCATTCATAAGCCCGTGCTCCAAATGGGCTAGTAACGGTAAAATTTTGTTGGTCCTCTCGTTTAAAGGGCCGACAACCGAAAAGTTTCGGAGCGGCTCTCGGCCCGAGCGCCGAGAGCGAGAATTCTTTCTTTAAAAAACGGCCATGCCTTGATACGATGTCAACAACGGACTCACTCGGGGGACCAACCCACGCTAAGAAAATTTTAGAAAGACTCACAATAAGGCGTACACCGGGTGAAACTTTTCAAATTAGCTTAACATGTTTATCTATAATTTTTCATACTTTTTTGATAACTTTTAATGAAAAATTGATTATTGAAGCATAGATACATCTATTCTTGTGTCATTAAAACGAAAAGCATGTTGAAAAATCCGAAAACTGTGAAATACGAATAGGAAATGTGATGGAAAATGTTTGCATCGATTTTTCTCAATGTTTACGTTCTGAGGTAGGCCCTTTTCAAATGTAACGCGAGAATTCAATGTTTTGCTCAAACAGCATCCATTTAGGAAAAGGGGTTACGTACAAAAGGCTGAAACACGAAAGGCTGAAATAACAAAAGGCTGAATTACGAAAGGCTGAATCACAAAAGGCTGAAAATGTCAAAAGGCTGAAATAACATAAGGCTGAAATAATGATTCGACTAGTTTTCAAACGGCGAGCCTAAAGGCAGTCATACGAGCCTAAAGGCAACACTAACATCACAGACAAACAGACATAACACTCTAATTATTCATATCGTACACTGATATAATGATCCGACCCCTCAGCCCTGACACTTGCATTGGTTTTGCTTGAGTTTTACATTTGACGCACACTACCTCTCATTGGTTGATGGTTCATTGGACGAACATGCTTCCGTTACTATGTTCGAAATCGGAAAGCGTTAGGACTGTTTTTCCGCGCTAAAGTATGCATTATTGATCGCCTACATAACTATGACAGTATTTCTCCAAAGAATAGCATATATTTAAAAGAAGGAAAAATCTCTGATCACATTGTTGGCAGCTGTAATGGCAACCAATCTCCTTAACAGCATGACTCGAAAGAATAGCTCATGCTCAAAGAAGGAAAAATCTCCAATTGAAATACCATCAGTCATTTTTTGTGTTAGTTGGTATGCACTCTTCACTAAGCACATTCTATGACGAGGACTCATATATGTAGCCGATCTGGTTAGCGAACGAGTAGTCATGCTGAGGGTGATGGGTTCGATTCTCCCTCAGGCCAGAAACTTTTCGTAATGGAAAATTCCTTGACAACCGCGGGCATAAAGTATCTTCCTGTCTGTCACACGATATATGTACCAATGCAAAGTGGTCATTGGCAGAGAAGGCTCTCAATTAATAACTGTTGAAATGCGTATACAAGCTGAAAGCAGGCTTTGTCTCAGTTGGGACGTTACGCCAGAAAAAAAAGAAGAAGAAGTACTATAACTCATTTCCTGCATTTTTGCAATTTCAGCCTTTTGTGCATTCAGCCTTTTGAAATTCAGCCTTATGTTACTTTCAGCCTTTCGTGTTCAGCCTTTTGTGCATTCAGCCTTTTGAAATTCAGCCTTTTGTTAGCATCCCAGGAAAAGGCATGCATCAAGATACCCACGCTTTTTTATACCATTTCATTGAAGAAACGGACTATTTACCTTCTAACCATACAATAATTCAGCTCATTACTACAACTTATCTAGTAGTAGTCAGTCTTTTACGTCAGGTCTTTTTTTTCACGGTTTTCATTTACACGGCCACGTAAATGAAAACTCCATACATTTTTTTTCATCGTCTTATTTTTGCATGATTCGTCGAGAAATGATTTTTTTACGCAGTTTTTTAAATTTTGAACTGAGTTTTTTTTACGCGGTACGTATCTCCGCGTAAAAAAAAAACTGATTGCAGTAGAAATTACAACTTCTTAATAGGCCTTTTCATGTGACAGATCCGTGCATGCATTTGTTTACAAAGCTTGAACAACACGAACACTAACACTAACACGAACGTGTCATCTTCTTCATAGAAGAACTGTCAAACGCCCGAACAATCAGCTGATTCAAGACGTCAAATGAAAAGGGTCATGCTTTGACATCCATGCACTCAACAAAAACACGTGCCAAATCTCCTATCTGATGGAATTAGATGAATATTTACACGTCTTTATAGTGGTAATCACATTCAAATGTGTGCGTGTATCATTTGTAGATGTAGTTGTGAAACTTGGGGGAAAATGTGTGCACTCTTACCCCGGTTGTTAGTTTTATCATTATTTAGCCGTTTTACCCAAATCAGTTGGGTAATATTTGCATGTGCAATCTGAATAGCCTTTGAATTAGCGTGCATTTTTGTGTATGGAAAAATTCACGCTAGTGTTCATGTGCTGAAATGTCACTTATCCTTATTGTGTGAATTGTGCATGTATGTCAAAGCAGAAGAATAGATGGTCAAGTAACTCCGTAGCTTGGAGGAAAGAAGCGTCCGTCTAGCAAATTGAGAGTAGTGGGTTTGATTCCCACCGGAGCACGTGAATTTTTTTTACGCAATTGAAATCTTCAAATTTGTTCATCAAACTCGTGTTTGTGTTGTCCGCATTGATGTCAAATCATTTAAAGGTTGTAAACGTTAAAATTCTAGAATTCTTTCAGTATATTTTCTTGAATAACCTCAATATTCTTGTAAGAGTTCCTCCATAGATACAATACGCATACAAGTAACGATTCTGCGGAATAGAAAGCCAAACTGGTATATGCCGGCTTCGATTATCTGGAGTCATGTTCTGCTGCTTCCCTAACAAATATTGCGCAGTTCCCACCCAACTGGACCCCTTTCGCAGTTAGTAGAAGTGCGGGATCGTGAATAAAACTGCGATTTTGCATCGAATCGTTTCGGTGTCTTCTGCGCACTCGTTCAGCACTTTGTAATGCATAAGTGCGCAGAAGACACCGACACGATTCGATGCAAAATCGCAGTTTTATTCACGATCCCGCACTTACACTAACTGCGAAAGGGGTCCAGTGGGGTGGGAAATGCGCAATATCTGGCGAACGAAATTTAAACTGAATACTAGTCTAAGTTGGTTCAATAACCTGTCAAAAATTTTAATTTTATGCAGCATTCCGTTCTCAAAATATTTGTTTGGGAAGTTTCAGAATGCGACTTTGGGTAATTGAGTTTAATATGTATATCTTCAGGCATTCTTCTTGCATGATTTTTTACGGATTTGTTCAGATCTACCTCAAGGTAGGACGGGCTTGGTGGTCTAATTGCTACCGCTTCTGATTCGTATGCAGAAGGTCCTGGGTTCAATCCCTGGCCCGTCCATTTCCTCCTACTTTGTATATTTCAGGCCAAAATGTCTAAAGGTCCTATCCGCTGAAGAGAGGCTTTCTTTGGTTTCCCTCTCTTTAGTTAATATCTCATCTCTTTATTTGTATTATGATTGTCTCCTTGCATTGAATGATGGTCAAAACAATAGTCACAGACAAACAGACGTATCACTTGGAACAAATTGCGATAAAAAGCATCGTTACGAAAACATAATCGCCCAATGCTAACCATGCTGTGTTACGCAAACCACTCAGTAGGTGGCAGTAGTGACCAAACGTCAAACAGGAGCAAAAACAATGCGAGCGCCGTGACCGAGCGATTTGCGAACTACAAAATATTTGAACTAACCGTTGAAAAGAGTAACGATGAGAAGTGAGTAGAGTGAGACGTCTGTTTGTCTGTGCAATAGTCTTTTGACTTGTACTGCAAAAATAGTTGAAAAGTGTACCATTACATTTCAATAATTGAAAGAGCAAGTGAACAAAGAGAGCCTCTCTTCTGCAGATAGGACCTATTGAAATGTTTGGCCTGTTTTTATCTACTTGCTTTCTCACTCTTGCATCCACACACCAATGTGTAAACCCTGTGCCAATGCCAACTATATACCACCAACACTCCGACATCCGCATGAATTTGTACAGATGCAGAGGTATATTCGGTCCAGAGGCGCCTCGTCCACATGTTCGACCTGTTCTTGGAACGGGTATAGGCTGAAAATAAAACTCGCAAAATAATCTTTAAGTAGATATACCAAAAGAATAAACTAAATTTAAAACTCCCACCGCACATACCCCATAACAACATGCATACAAGGCGCTAACATCGTTCCCGGTTTATGAAGAACGAAAGACGACTCCAAGCCATCCACCGGCAGAAACCATATAACAAGAGCATGCGAGAGCCAGCCTTTCGCAGCTCTCTCTTGCTCGACTCTTCGAAACTACATGCCACCGGTTCCCCGATTCATGCGAACGATGGATGCTGTTCCCAAACCAACAGTTTTCTCACTTTTTTGCCTCCGAATGGCAGTGTTCATTCGAATTCATTTCACTTTACTCTGTCGCTCATACGTTCCCTACTCGTCTAGAACCAGCAGCAGCGTTGTCAACTTTTCTTCCCATTTTTCACTTCCCGCCTGCTTCTCACGCGTACACGCACGCTAAGCGCAATCGACTAAAGTATGTAAAATCATGTTGAAAATTTACAGTTTTAGAATGCTAAAAAATGTATGTTGTATCGTTGTTGGAAATTAAAGGATTATTTAAAAATATCTACAAAAATGGAATAACGAACATTGTTTGCACAGAATTTAAATAAATACTTTGCCAGCTATGCTTACCGATCAGGTTCTCAAATGTGTGTAAATGATTGTTAGCATGCTGCTCGGTATACTCTTTAGAGAAAAAAGCGATGGATACCAGAGGCACACTGCTAAAACGCAAAGAGCTTCTTCAGTGGAAAGTTTCCATGTGTGTAGCAAAACCAGAAATGAATGAAAGCTTGGACTGTGGTTTCTCGGTTTGTCGTTCTACGTAGGCTGAGAACAACTTGCGCAGCTAGAGCACATTTTAAATAGCACACCCAATGTCGTGCGCGCTTGTTATGCATTACACCCAGCGTGGATGAAGCTGGGGGTGCCGAATGTTCTCTAGCTCGTTGGCAACGGTTTCCAAATTTTAACTTCGAGGCCATGACTGCCCATGATCGCATAATTGTCCCATATGAATAGGAAACCCAGCAAATATGGGACTGATATGCGATCATGGGCAGATGATACGAGCTAAAACAATTTATGGAGGTGGAAATGGACATGATTGAAAAAAAAATAAGTATCGTCGGTGTGTGAAGAACGTTAGAAAATGACTTCCACCGAAAATGGATTTTTCTAACAGTATGTGAGATACCAAACTTCGAAAGTCGCTCAAAGGCGCATCAGAATGCGAATCGCATCTTTATTTGCGATGAAAATGCGGAAGATATTTTTCAGAAAATGGTTAACAAACAAGAAGATAAAAATCAGCTTATGTTAAATACCACAATACTAAAACAATAAAAAACAGCAAGCATAGTATAAAATAACTCTAAAGTATTTTCTTTTAGTAAAATAGTAATCTGTAGAACAGGTCAGTCTGCTAGTCGCGAGACGCCTCTGATTCGGTTTGATGTGAATACAAACGATTGCAATCATCATTTCCTTCCCCTTTCCCACATTAATCTGCAACCTGACGTGGCAGGCGCCATTGTCGCCTAAAAATAGAAGATCATCAACTCAACACTGACACACTGAGAATGCTTGCTTAAACCCCGGCAGATATCTCATTGGTTCCTTGTGTGAGTGTAGCTGGTCAGGCGATACTGGAGTGTAGCATCCATGACCAATTAATCAAGCTCAAGCTTTGTTCAGATCTTCCCCACGGTAGTCCTCATGGTAGTCTGGGATCCTCTTCAGAGGTGCTTTTTAAGTATTATCTAGAAGCTTTATCGAGAATGACTTCATGATTTTTTGCGAGGATTTCTTACCGATATGAATATATGAGTGTTTTATATGTCCTAATTTTCTCCTTCCAGGAACCCACCCTTCCGCATACGTGTGCGCCTGTCCCGCCGCCGCAACGACGATGAGGATTCGCCCAACAAGCTGTACACCCTGGTCACCTACGTGCCGGTGTCCACTTTCAAGGAACTGCAGACGGAGAACGTTGAATCGACCGAGGATTAGATGCTGTAAATTAACTTACAACAAAATAAGTACCCCCTGTCCGGGATAGCGTAAGTCGGATGGTTCAACTTGTTGCGTTTTTGTGAGTTGGAATGAAAGATCGGAGGAGAGCAGATGTGAAAAAAATACAAGAAAAGCCCAGGTGGAAAAAAATTAAAATCGTTACGCGATGGTTTTGTGTGAAGATCCGAAAATTGCCTTTAAGTGTACAAGTTATGGCTAATCCCATAAGGAATGCATGCAAATAGTGCGAAGTGGAACCCAAATTAACAAATGTGTTCATAACTGGTACAGGGTTTCTATCATTGGCGCCAAGGGTGCGACCATTCATTTGCAAAGATTAACATTCATTTGCTATTATCTCAGTTCAGAAGCACGTTATCTAAAAACAATGTATGGATGAATTTAACCTTGTAGTTTTATCTGAAAGTTTGCCGAATAACATTGGGGTCGCAAACGTATACTAAAGTCGTGAGCGAGTTGTGAAGGCAACTCTCCACGCGGTGAATGTAAATTACATAGTCCACTCTGACTGAAGTGGACAAGGTGCGTTTTTCTTCATTTGCCCCCGCTGCTGTATTGAGTGAATGTTAGTATTGGTGAGGTCTGATTGTGCATGATAAGCGGCAACAAAATCAGATCACCTTAGCACCCCCGTGATTTTCGCAGTCAATCGAAAGAAAATTGTGCTATAACTCTCGTTAAGTGTAAAATTAAGAAAATCGGGTGAATGTTCCAAGTAGCTAACGTAATTCTTAATCAAATGCCTTGAAAATCTAATTTTTGTCAATTTTGTTACTTGGTCCCCTCTCACTTAACGCCGACCAGTTGTCCCATGTTCTATTGGAATCCCTATTAACATGGAACAACTATGGTGCACACGGCAGTATTAGAGACGTCGGTTTAGGTAATAAGTAGACTCTCCTTAACGTGTGCTTCTGGTACAGTCAAATTTTGTTCGATGGGCTACACTTAAATTGGACACACGCAAGCCTAATCGAAACGAAGCTTATAGCCTTGAAACTACTATTAGAAATAATTTGACAACTGACAACTAAGCTAGATAAGTGAAAGTCGTACATTATCTTGAAAATTATTAGTGCAATTTGTAGGATAAGAACGTAGTCCAACTTGTAATGTTTGCAGTAAGGAACGATGGAAACAGAAGCGGAAACATCTAACAGCCCGGAAGAAGCAGAATCCAAGAAAATGAACCTGTTGTGTCGTTCTGGGGTCAGGGTGTCTACTACCTGGAAAACCTGGAATTATCAGGAAATTTCATTTACCCTGGAAAAAACCTGGAATTATCAGGGAACTCCGGAGTCAATCAGGGAATTTTTGGGGGGGAAAGGAATTTTTATTGAAACTTTTAAACTAAACTAAACCTTGGTATGCAAATATCATGAAGAAATTCTGGTGAAATATGTATAACCATTGCTTGCAATTCTTAAAAAGATTCATCAGAACTCATGGAGTTAATTTTTATATATTTTCGAAGGGAGTTCGTGACCGAAGCTGGAAAGAAATTTCTAACAATTCCTTAATAGCTTTATTTTCAAAAACAGCAGAAATGCTTCGAGTTTTTTTTTTTATTACTAGTAGATTTTAGAAAATTTCTAGAAGGAAATCCCCTTGGAAATTCCTGATTCTTGAAAAAAAAAACTCAATATTTTCTAAAGCATTCGTTTAGGAAATCCTTTAGGAAATATCTTACTTTTTTCTAAAGGATATCATGAGTAAGTGCATTGAGACGTTCTTTGAAGAAGCTAGAAAAATTCTCCGTAATCCTAATAATTGAAATCAGAAGCTAAGAAAAAAAAAACTTAAAAAAATTATAAACAGTACTCCAACGTTTCTAAAGTATCAAATGGAGACCCAGAAGTCCCGGAAAAATGTCTGATGGAATTCTTTACATATCTTTATCAGAATGTATGAATAAACTTTCAAGAAAATCACCCAGAGTGAGGATTTTAGTTGAATTGACATTCCTTAAGGTTCAACTCACAATTTATAAGTATTGGTGAAAGCGCCTACTGACTTTACAGAGAGTAAACAAACACTCCTGCACGCGGATGTGCAGATAAGCTTAGATAATTAATACATAGATGTCCAACTAACGCATCGCAGTATGCATGTGAGTAGCTTCACTGCGCGTTACGCCATCTGTTAGTCGACGGGTGAAGTAAACCTCCTAAATGGGGTGCGCATTTTTATGAACCTGCCCTGCACACTTGATTGATTTCCTGAAGCATTATCAACTGACAGCTGTCACAAATAAATCTATTTTTCGTCAAACTTATTCGGGATGTCGGTTGATGCGTTGAAAAATCTTCTGACCCCGATTGATTGTGTAGGAAAAGGAATAATTAGTGTAGACTTCTACCTGTTAATCCAGTGCTTATGCTTCAGGTCCCAAGACAGTGTGGGCAATACAGGAGAGTGTTTGCAGGAGAGAAGGCCATTTCTAGCAGATTCAGAGCCCAGGACTGGTAGTGACATTTCGGCTGATAGAGTAGCCGCCGAAGTTTATTCAGCGTGCGTCGTCGTCCAAGCCCGTCTGGTCGAATTTTCCCTAACTTATTCCGGATAACTGGTTGATGGTGAACTAGGGTGCCAAAGATTGCGAGTAACTGCGGTGCGGAGTCGACCAAGGGGCTGTCGGGTTTTTCCGATAATGGCTTCCTATAAAGGGGATGTTCATAAACCACGTAGACCCAATTTTGGCCATGTCAGAACTCCCAACCCCATCACCTCTTCCCCTTAGACTTTTGTCCAAACAAAAATTCGGAAATATGTATGGAGCATAGACTTTGGCCAGCTCCCCCCCCCCCCCCCCTCTCACCACAAATAGTCCACGTGGTTTATGAACAGCCACAAATGATGCACTGATTTGAAACGAATGACCACCACATTAAAGCATTTAAAGAAGGACACTCCCAGGCACTCCTCTGGTGTGTCACGCAAATTTTTCCAACCAGTATATGGCGTTTTAAAAGACATTCCCATATTATAATAGTCATTATAAACAGTCTAATAAAATATAAAATGTATACAAAAAAATGGTTCAAACAAATTTATTACAAACAATGAACATATATGCACTTTTGGACGCTGAAGTAGAGAAGCGTCAATACAGAGCCTCAATTCAACTACACGTCGTGCACCAAGAATAGTGCCTCAGCCCTTGGCCGCTTTGTCGTCGATGTGCCATTCAAGCACCTGTGAATAAATAATTACTATTACTATGTTGGAATTTTCTTAAATATTTTAAAAATCATCTACTTACGCTTTGGCATTCTTGAGGGGTCCTTTTGAACGGGTTGAAACCTGTTGAAACGAATGAAACTTTAAGGATTCCGGTGTAAAAGTAAGGTGCTTGCACATCTAGAATTGACAGAAACGTTTTCTACCTGTTGCAATTGTTTGTTTATTTTGTTGGTTGCTTAGGCATTATTGGACTACTTGATGAATTTCTAAAATCACCGCCTTGAAATGCGCAGGGCAGCTCAAATGTGTAGTTAACCCGTCGACCGCCGTCATCTTGTAGGCGCTGCTGTTTTGTTGCCAGCTTGTTGCATAAGTGGGAAATCTATGTATTAATTATCTAAGAGATAAGGCAGGTTCGTTAGTGCATTTCATTTGTCTCTTTCCCATCTTCAACTAGTTTATCACGCTGTGCATATGACGCAAGAAATATGCACGCATAGGCAATGGGAGAATAAAAGAAACAGCAAATCAAGGAAAGCCACACCATGTATGTGCACTACATGGAAGTAAATACCGCGCCGGTTGGAAAGTGAAAAACGATTTTGTGCAGTTTTCGCGATTGTGTGGCTATCGCCGCGGACTTTTTCGTGATGTAGTGAATATTATTCCATTTGTGAAGCCGGTAAAACATTTTACACTTCGATTATGGAAGCAATTACGTTTCGAGAGGCAATTAGAAAGTGAGACTGTTCCCGGTAAGATAGTGCTACCCGAATAAAAAATACAGTAGAAAAACCGAATGTTGAATTGTAACAGTACTATTTAAAACCATATTGTTACAATAAACACCACTGTAAAAATGAAAAATACAAAAACAATAAGATGTAATGTTAGACACCATACAGTGAATTGTAAATGAGATTTTTACAATATACTATACGGGTTGTTAAGTATCGTAACAATATAAAAAAATATTTTTCTCCATATATATTTTTTTACAAAACCATACATTTTATTGTAAATGAATTGTTCGAAATACTGATACGTGGGCTTTAATATACCGTACATTGTATGGTACACGTATGGTTTCAAACAATAAAATGTACCGTAAATATATTGTTTTTAATTGTAATTTCACTACTGGTTATAAATTTAATCATGGTTTTGGAATGTTTCTCTTTTGTTATGTTGTATTGTTTTACATTAGATAAACCATATAATGTTATATTATCTCGTCATGTTCCTTCGATAATGGCAGTTCTAGCCAAACTAACCTAAACTCGTCTAAGTCTGAGTAGCCTCTCATTGCATTAACAGTTGAAGCTTAAGCTCCCATGTCCCACCAGCCAGATAACCGAGTTTTGCAAACTAAGCATTATTTGTGGCAACACTTTGAGCGGCATGATGGAACTATGCCTAGCGCGCTAAGTGTTATTAGACCACTAATGTAGTTGCATGAAGTGGGTGACGAGGTACATAAGTATCATTACAGCGTGCTTAACCATTATTGCAATATTGAGGCTCCAATTTGACTGAACTATGAAATGTGTACATAACAACTCATGAGAAAACTGTCAAGTTCGATTCAACTATAAGTTAGGTTAAAAAGCGAAGACGAACTTATTTCAGAAGTCGTTTCAGTGTCCAGTCCAGTCCTTATGTTAAAATTGTCAAAGATAAATCGCATTTAATTCGGTTGTTGTACAAGGCAATTTCACATGAGAGAAGAAGAGAAAGAATAGTGTTGAACTCATCCACTGATTTACGGTAATCTGGCCTGCGTCTTTCCGGGTTGACCTACATTCGTATTCCTCTCATCGCACTCTACATACCTAGCCCACCATATCTCTTGGATATGCAGTCCTAAGGACACCTGGTTTACCACTTTAATTAAACATTTTATTGACTTTAAATAGATGTTTCAACTTATTCACTTTTTTTCTCTTTCATTTCCTTTGCAACAAAAATGTCACGGACATCAACAAAACAAAGCACGGAAAAAATCATAAACTGAATAAAAAATTAAAAATGCACGAAAAAAGATTGTTTCGGAATAGTGAATGGTTCAAACGTAAGAAAAACAGTATAATATATTGTTACATAAAGATCGGATGTAAATGTATAATAGCTACCAATGTGCAAAGCTTTTAGCGAACCATTCCATTACAATACACTATATTGTAGCTGGTACACTGTATGGTACAGGAATGGTTTTCACCAAATACCCTATGGTTAGTTTTTATCCGGGTAGTGGAATGGTGCGAGCTGGTGTGCGTTGGGGGGGAATTTGGAAAAGATAGCGCACAATTTATAAAATAGCAGTTTCGCAGTGAAATATTGTGAAAATGTTGTGTTTCTTGGTCTCAATGAAAAGGTAAGTGTCCTGAGCAAGCGTTGAAGCAAATTTTAAAATATCTCGATATCAGATAGTGGTAAAAATTCGAGTATTTCTTCATCTTCAATTGGGTTTTTAAATTAAGAAAAATTCAATGATTTTTTATTTTTAAACGAAAGAGCACCTTTTTCTGAGCCGCTATGATTTTTTTCAGATTTTTAGAACTTTATTTTGGTATCTAAAATCAATTTCAAAGAGATTTTTTTAAATCACCTTTTGACAGCTGGGCAACTGTTTGACAGCTCCGCTCAGTACAAAATGCGACGAGGGGTGATTCGACAAATCGCTCCCATACAAATTTCAAATTGATTTTTAAATAGGTTCCCGGGCTCCAAAATTGATGAAAATTTGGATTACGGCTCAGTTTGGCATGCAGATTCCGAATATGGAATTATCTCAACACCACTAAAGAAGCCAATTGAAAACTCACACATGTGAGAAAATTTAGCAAGCATGTGTTAGAAAATCCAAACTCATTTCCCCCTTAACCCTCGAGCAGCCGTGTCTTAGACTACCTGCAGCGACGCCGCGCTCACGCTGTGTACACGCAAAGAAATTAAAGCTATTCAAAACTATAATAGTTTTTGTTGCATCAAAAAACATTTTCTTATTGTTTTAACAAATTTATTAGTTAAAACAATTTAGAGTTTTTTTCAAAACAAAGCGCTAATATTATTGATGTTCTGAGCACATGACGTGATACCGCCATTTTAATTTCGAACGTAATCGGCAAAAGTGGAAATAATGGCACCAAGAGTAGTCCACAATAGAGCAGTGGATAACTAATTCAAGAACTTTGGTAAGTGATTGCCTTCAATTATTTCACTACTAATGGCTTATTATAGCGAACTGTTGTTATATTCTAGGTTTGATTCTATGAATCTGCAGCCGAAAACACGAGTATCGAACAAGCGGATTATCATAGGTAATTTTTGTTTTTACATTTTATCGCTTATTTTTCTGCTCATTTTTGTTATATTTGCTTCCAGAGACTGCTGAAGACCAACCACGTTATAGAAAGCACTTATCTGCATCATATACCAAAAAGAAGCTAGCATGTAAAATAAAATACATATCAAAAATAAAATAAACAATAAATTTAGATTTTTTGCTTTTTTTCCTTTTCTGATGCAGAAAATAAATAAATATATCATTCTAATGAAAAAAATACAATTTGATTCAATGCGAAATGCATTATTGCATCAACAAATGAACTTTGTTGTTTCAAAGCATTATTTTTGTTGTTCCAAAAGATATATTTTTTAAAACAATAAAAATACTAGTTTACGTGCTATTTACCGTAGCTGTCAAATTCAACAATATTTTTTGTTGAATCAAATTCACGATGCAAATAGAATCAATAAAAGCATATTATAGGCCTGCAAATAATGCAGCATTTTTATTGAAGCAATACAGAAAATATTTATGATTAAAATTCTTTTTTCTGCGTGTACCACATGCGTGCATTTTTCATGGTGCGTGTACTCAGTACACGACGCGACCGCTCCCGGGTTAAAAATGCCTGACGTAATTGCTTAAGTCATTTCTAATAGATTTTTTCGTTACAAATCATGAGATTTTTTTTAGAAATAAATTTTTAACAAATCCCTTGAAAGGAATAGTTGATAAAACTTCTAGATAATAATGGCTCCGCAAAATGTTGGATTTTGTAGGAGTAGTTTTAAACAATAGTTTAGATGTTTTTTTTTTTTCAATATTCAATATGAATTTATGGAACTTAAAACAAGCGAATTCTTGATAGACATTTCTGTATAGACTTATCGAATAATTTTTGGACTCAGATTTGCTAAGGTTTTTTTCAAGAATGTCGACAGTATCCCATGCAGTTTCTAATGAAATATTGCAAAAAGTTCATTATTTCATTTTGTGATTTTCTGTGAGATTTTTTGAGGAGAATTGATTACGTAATATGTTTCTACAACACATTATCATCTTATACCATCATAGATTTATACAAAATATTTGTCAATATTTCTTGAAGGCTTTCACCAGCATCTTAATAAGTTAAAAAAAAAAATCGCTAACATTTCCTATTAATTGACAAATAATTGCAATAGACTTTTGCATTAAATTTAATTTGAAATCCGCCGAAAGTTATTGAAGCTGTTCCATTTCTGCTAGAAGTTCAACCAAAAATAAATCTACTAATGCCGCCACCATTTTTTTTCTTACAAAATTCGGCAAAATTCTTTTCTGCCGGGTATATGGTAAATTTACTACTGCTAGTTATTATTTCTATTTCTGAACCTGGAATTTTTTCTCAGACCTGGAAAAATCAGGGAATTTTATTTTAGTAAACGAGTAGACACCCTGGGGTGATACACAAATTATGTCACGCAAAAATTGATCTTTTTTTTGTAAGGGTCGTCACGCTGTACAAAACCCCCCCCTCCCCCCTTAGGGCGTGACGTAATTTGTGTACGACCCCTCTTAAGATTCACGAAAATTCTATCCAGAAGCTCTCTACATCCCGCAACGGCTTTGTGTTGCGAGTCGAAATCTACTATGAACGGTCGTGAAGTGATTGACTCTCCGGTAGTACGTAATTTAGTACATATTTGAAATTTGACGTTTGAGAGGTGTCGGCACCGCTCAAACGTCAAATTTTCTGTGCGAGTAAGCAGGCCAGCATAAATTCGTGCAGTGGTCCATGCTTGCTTCTTGAAGTTTGTGCCCAATGAGAGTATATTACAGGTGGGGAAGAAGAAGAGATGGCTTTGTATTAGTGAGCAATGAAAAATGTAAACACAAATAGTGACGTCACTATTTGACACGCGTTCTTATGGGAGCTCGCTTTGCTTGTAGTAGTAGTGACATGTTTTGCACCAGACACGGATCTCACGCACACGAAGTATCTTCTTCCCCACCTCTATTAGACTCTCATTGGTTTGTGCCCTGAAGTTCTCATGCACTGTTGGAACAGGATTTCAAGACGTTTGTCCTTAAGTGCGGAGTCTTCGGCAAAGTTGACCAGGTCATCAAAAAATAATTTCTGAAACCCAGTAATTCGAATTGCTGAATGCAATCAGCACACAAAAATCAGCATAGTTTGCTGAATAATAGCAAAAAAATGCAGTATAGGTTTATCCGCTAGGTGGCGCTAGTCTTCTAAAGCTTTGTATCTATAGAACAAGACTACATATAAGAATTTCGACAAAGTTTATCAGGGCATCAAAAGCTATCCGATGATGAAATGACTAGTTTGAGGTTTTCCGCTAAAAGTCACTCGTGAGTCTTGAAAATTCTAAACTTCTGTATCTCGAAAGTAATGAACTAAAGAGTAAACATCAGTTTGACACTAATTCGATCAAGTCAAACAGGATACATATTAAGACTGCATAGAAGAATTTCATATTCGGAAAAGTTCGGCAAAGGACATCGAGAGCTATTCGATTATTATCTAGTTGATTCTAGGTTTATCCACTACGTAAACTTTTAAACTTTTATATCTCGAGAAAGACTACCTAATGGAAAAAAATCCGTCTGTGGCAAAGTTGATCAGGACATCAAGAACTGTCCGATAATGAATTATTTGATTCTAGGTTTATCCGTTAGAAGGCGTTAGAGAGTCTTAGAAATTCTAAACTTCTGCATCTATATCCCACTGTGCGCTGTTTCGCATCGTCGTGGTAAAACCTAGAATTAGAAAGAGTGTGTCAAATTGAAACTGACAACTTCTTATAATTCCCTATGGGCTACAGGAAGGGGCGCGACATTCGAGTCTACTCTTCTTCTTCTTTTTGATGAATTTACGTTCCCACTGTAACTTGGCCTGCCTCTCTTCAACTTAGTATTCGTTGAGCATTTCCACAGTTATTAATTGTAGCTTTTTTGTCGACTATGATTTGAATTGAAAAATGTTCCAAGTGTTACGTCTGTTTGTATGTGATATGATGCTTGCACCGTACTTCAGTCTAATGACCAGATACTGATCTACAGCAACGGCATAAGCGAGTAGCTTGGTCGGGCGGCCAGGTTTGACCAGCTGTTTGAGTGGAGTGGCAGCTCCCATTTATTACGTTACGCTAAACTTTACATTTTTTATCCTCTCCCCGTCCGCATTTTTGTATGAAAACCTAAGCATTGCGTTATATGGGCTGTAACGCTCGGCTGTATTTCCCCACTTCTCCTAGAGTGTTACATAGTTTATGGACGGTGCCTGTGTTAAACATGGTTTTGAAATTCGAAATTTTTATAACGAAAATCTTTAAATTTTCAATTCTGCTAAACCAATATCTACCATCATAAGGACCATATTAATCGTTGGTGATAGTTTATACCTTTTGTTTTTTTTTCGCAAACTAGCATTGCTTTCGTAAGTCATCCTGTTCAATCAAGGATTGTTCTCTTTTGTCTCTTTTTCAATGAAGGGAGCTATTTCTTTCTACCTTTACCAATTGTATTCCTTTTACTAACACTTGTTCGTCGTGCTAAAAATGCAACTTGTTTCACAATTTTGAACATAATAGCCAACATAATTAAGACACATTATATAGAACAGAGGTGCATTCTACAATGCATCATGCACGGCTTTCACTAGCACACTCATGCTTTCGACTGGCGTTTGTGGCGTGATTCCATGGCCCAGATTGGCAATGTATCGATGCTTTCCGAACTTCCTGACCATTGTCAGCACAAGTTCTCGCAATTCTTCCGGCGATTTGTACATATCCTGAGGATCCAGATTACCCTGTAGAGTCACGTTCGGTCCCACCAATTTTCGTGCCTCCTCGGGATCAATCGTCCAATCCAGTCCAATAACGTCGTAACCGGTTTGGGCTTGCTCCGTCAGGGAATGCATGGCTCCCTTGGAGAAAAGTGTCATGGGCACGGGAGTGACACCTTCTTCGGTGAACTTTTTGTGAAGGTCATCCCGAATCCGCTTCAGATATGGCAAGGCAATGGTCAGGTACTGCTCCTTTGTGAGATGCTCGGCGCTCGATTCAAATACTTGCACTATTTGAGCTCCCGCTTTGACCTGTAATTTAAAACAAAAAAACAGACTTGTTACAGACTAGAAAGTGAAGTTCTGAAGTTTATTTGCTACCAAATGTTAGAAAGTTACACTAACCTGCATCAACAAGTACTCAACAATCTGATCGGTTAGCAGATTGAGCAGCTTCTGGCTGGCATCAGGATAATTTTCGAGCCACGCTTTAGCTTTGGACATCGTTTTGCTGCCACCGCCTTCGATCATGTACCCCATCAGGGTCCAGGGAGCTCCGGTGAATCCGTACAAAGGCACTTTTCCGTCCAGCATGTGTCGCATCATCGTGATGGCATCGCCAACGTATTTCAACCGATCGATAGATCCGGTTGTGTTTAACCGTTCCAAATCGTCCGGTGTCACGAGTGGTTCGGGTAGGACCGGTCCAACCCCCTTGTGCATCTCTACGGCGATGCCGAGGGCTTGAGGAATGACCAAGATATCCGAGAATATGATGGAAGCATCGAGATCGAAACGGCGCAGTGGTTGCATAGTGACCTCACATGCCAGCTCAGGCGTTCGGCATACTTCGAAGAAGTCATGCTTAGCACGGACCTCCTGGAACTCGGGCAGGTAACGACCGGCTTGCCGCATCACCCACACCGGAACGCGATCCACCAGTTCTCCACGGGCCGCCCGAAGCAGGTTATCATTCTTCAGCGGTGGGAAGTCCTGAAATGGGAATTATTAATTAGTTCCGGTGGATTAGATGAGAATAGTTACAATGCGATTGCGATTTGAATAACGTTAAAGATTTAGACCAATACATTTTTATGATAGTTGATCTCGAATTTCGAATGCTCATGGGTGCGGGTTTCTACGAAAACTGATAACTATGTACAACGCTACCCAAACGTACTTACATCACCACCGCTTGCCACTACCGCAGTAAGCAGTGGATCTGAAGACGACGACGACAGTGGCAGCAGAGGAACGTCCCCTCCGTCCACCGCCACCGTCGTTGACAGTGTCGATATGGACGAGGTGCAAAAGAACAGGAACAGCGTGAGAAACACCAAAGTAGAAAACATTCCGAGCACTATTGTAAAACGGTCCAGTGCAATTAACATAATGTTCAGAGTTTAATAAAGAGAGCAATACGTAACTAAGAGTTCGAAAGACAGAAAAGTTTGTGCAATAAATAAAACCGAATGAAAGATAATCACACCTTGCAACCGACCATCTCAATGTTCCTTCCGTGACTGGCGAGCGCGCTGCGATACTATGTAGGATGTCCAGATAAAAGCGTGCCCCGTAGGTTAAAGATGATGCTCCTTTCAACTTACGTTGATTGAAATTAAATTAAAACAAATTAATAGGACACTTATCACCGAAAATTGTGCCGATGTTCGCTTATCACACAGAAAGAGAGTGCACCTGCGAGGGCGACGTGCAAAACAGAAACTGAAAAGTCACCGTGACGCAATGTTGACGTTTCTCCTTCTCACAACATGACTTAACGAAGAAAGACGGTGGAACGTGAGATCGGGATAAAAACAAACGGACCAAGGAGTCATCACACACTACGTAACCTAGTACGTAACAGTTATGTTCATGCATTTTCTTCCTTCACGTAACATCATTCCCATTCATGATTTACATTTTGTATGGAGAAACTTTTGTATGAAAAGTTTAAACGAAAGTCGAGGGTTACGTAAGTTGTAATTGACCCCATGTACGGGGGGTGTTACAATGCACTTGCAAAAGATACGTTTTCGTCAAATATTATTTTCTCGGAGTTGAAACATTTCAGAACAAGTTTCAAACTGCCGGTTGGAATTGTGTATAGGGGAAACCAAGCCATGCGGGCTTATGGGGCCACAAGCGGTTTTGTTCGTTTATTTATTTTTTTCAGAATCTGAAGTCCAGGTTCAAGAGATGAAGACTTTTTCACCGCTTCTGGTTTATGAGGAACTAACAACGAGGTAATATTCATGCAATAGAGAAAAAAAAATTTCACGATACCTATGGATATTTGCAGGCCAGGGTACGGGTTACGTTTAGGATTTTCCCACCTGTGAAAATCAAACGTGGAATGGGGCACGTTCGGTGTAGTACTAGACTTGTAGTAATGACCTGAATTTTTGTATGGTGAAAAGGTGAATTATCCGTTTCTGCAAGGAAAAGGTACAAAAAGCGTGGATTTTATGTTTCCCTGCCTAATTTGATGATATTTGAGCAAAACTTTGGAAAGCTGTGCTGATGAAAAGACAAAAAATTGGAGAAAACAACAACACCGTTTTCCAATGTTTTGCTCAAGCAACAGGGGATTTTTTTAATTTATCGAACAGTTTGGGCCGAAGCGTCTCCGATTTCAATGAAAATTTAACCAGAGCTGGGGGAAGATTCAAATATTACGTCCATCATTTTTTGGGATTTCTAGACCCCCCCCCCCCTCTGTCACGTTATTTCCTATACCTAATACACATACTGTCACACTTTTCTAGACCCCCACTCCCCCAAATGTTGGACGTAATTTTTTAACGTTCCCTAGAGATCGTGGATATATGATCATATATGGAATTAAAAATCAAAAAAATCATAGAGGACTACCCAACTAACAATTGCAAGTCACAAACAAGCAAGCTTGCTGAATTGTTACTTGATAATGGTAATGATAGCTGAACTAAAATTATGCTCTACACATTACTGTTTAAATGATTTTCCAATTGAGAAAATAGTCAATGTTCGACTTTCCTCATCGGTATCAACAATGATAAATTAACGCACTTTTCAAAAGTTTAACAAGACATTTATTCGACAAGCATTGATTCCTTAACAAAGGAGTTTAACAAAACATTTGTCTGCATCTTATTAAGCTGATGTTATTTTTTATTTTATTTCACCATCTTCAGCTTATAGCTGTACAGACTGAACAACCTTAAGCTAATTGCCTTATACTATTTTAAAACTATCTCTACTCTGTTTGAAGTCAAACGTAAAATCTAAACTATTCAGAAGTGTGAAACACTTTTCCAGTGTATTATTCTGCCCATATCCAGTGCGATGAAATGCAGTCCAGAACGGGATGTATCGATAAGCATAATGCTCCTGAACAATGTACTTTTCGCTTGTCAAATAAACACCTTCAGCCCGTCATAGTTTGACGGTTTGACTCGGAACTTTGTTCGGATAATGGGATAAATCATGGCTAAAACTGTTTAGACAACCAGGCTATTGAAGAACCAATATTTTAAACGAATCACATAACATAAAACAGAATAGAATTATGTAGCTTAGCATTGAGTGCCAAGAGACGTAATCAACATAAAAATAAGGCATTTATTTATCATTATTAGTCTGTAACAAGATATCTTGTACCTTGATTATTATATTTTTTATCTTCCGCGGCAGTTCGATTGTACGAGACGCGATCGATGCATTCCCCAACTAACAATTGCAAGTCACAAACAAGCAAGCTTGCTGAATTATTGCTTTATAATGGTAATGATATCTGAACTAAAATTATGCTCTACAGATTACTGTTTAAATGATTTCTCAAATGAGAAAGTAGTCAATGTTAGACTTTCCTCATCGGTATCAACAATGATAAATTAAAACACTTTTCAAAAGTTTAACAAGAAATTTATTCGACAAGCATTGATTCCTTAACAAAGGAGTTTAACAAAACATTTGTCTGCATCTTATTAAGCTGATGTAACGATAAGCATATGCTCCTGAACAATGTGCTTTTCACTTGTCAAATAAACGCCTTCAGCCCGTCATAGTTTGACTATAGGAACTTTGTTCAGATTATGGGATAATTCATGGCTAAAACTGTTTAGACAACCAAGTTATTAAAGAACCAATATTTTAAACGAATCACATAAAATAAAACAGAATAGAATTAGGGTGACAAAGGGTATTTATCGGCATGTTTGTTCTCTTCGTCATGGGGGTTTTTGTGGGCCAAATTGCCTGAAATTTTGGCATATAACTCAGGTTGCTTGGGAAGGATTTGAGGCCAACTTTGAGATCAACAGGTTTCAAAAAAAAACCCATGACGAAGAGAACAAAACTGCCGAAAATACGTAAGTTCATCTATGTAGTTTAACATTGAGTGCCAACTGACGTAATTAACGTAAAAATGAGACATTTATTTATTATTATTAGTCTGTAACAAGATATCTTGTGCCTTGATTATTATATTTTTTATCTTCCGCAGCAGTTCGATTGTACGAGAAGCTTGGATCGATGCATTTGACATTTCAGTGCTGTCGTGTTTACTGAATATTGTTCCCACAGCCACCTAGATAGGGTAACGGTTGAATTGTGGACCCCTAGAGAACATTGGTTTGAATTTAATAGTAAGAAATCAAAGCTTGTTTTTCTCAGAGATGGCGCCACCACATTAAAAGTAAAATCATTTTTCTTGTATGGACAAATCGTTGGCTTGCACTCGTTCCGCATCGCAGCGATTTGTGCCTTGGGGCAAAAAGTTGCAAATTAGAAACAAAATCATTATATCTACGCGTTTCTTCTGGATTCATTGCAGTAACAGAGAATTGATTACATCACCATACAAATTTCAAGTTGTTTACTTCCTTTTTTCTGACTGGCATTTTCCACCCGTGTTGCGCATGATGTTTCGAGTGGATAGGTGCCAGGCGGCGCCGTTGTATATGTGAAAAACACATGTAACACGAGCGCCGTCTATGATTCCGTAGCGCAAGCTTCTCTGCTTGTTTACACTGTTATCACGTTTACCGCATTTATCAGAAAAGCGCCACTATCGGCACTTTAGCAAAACCGCAGCTGCTTGCTTCCTATTCAAAACAAACAGATTCAGAGGGTATTTACTCAAGTAACCATTAAGCCGTAAAAATGGCATTAAATCGGTTCTATAGTCGAATATAGAACCTGGCTAACAGAGCTGATTGGTTCTATATCCTCTAAGGGAACGTTCAAAAATTACGTCCAACATTTTGGGGGGAGGGGGGGTCTAAGAAAGTGTGACAGTACGTGTATTAGGTATAGGAAAATAGCGTGACAGAGGGGGGAGGGGGGGTCTAGAAATCCCGAAAAACGATGGACGTAATAAATGAATCTTCGATAATAGAGCTGCTGAAAAGCCACTTTTGGCGCATTATCCGGCTGATATACGGCCAACTTCAAAATTCCGTACCAGGTCTCTGGAGCGGTACAGTCTCGATTCGTTCATTGGCGGCTCGTTAGATGGGCTGTCTCGATGGTTGGATGTTCGCTAGTTGGGGCAAAACCCAACTAAAAAGCACTGTCAATGTCAAAATCGATGTCAAAACCAGTTTGACGTCTGACCGTCGTCGCATCGCAGCTCCTGTATACAGACCGTTTGCGCAAGTATGTGAGTGTTTCGTGACATATTTCTCGTCACTTGCGTGTGTCTAAAGCATTTTGATCAGTTGTCAGTTGCCCCAACGAACGAACACGATTCGCTAATCGGGGCGCAGTCGTGACCCAACGAGCGAATCCTCACTGTAGTTGTCAAAAGTGAGATGAAGAAAAAAGAAAAAAAATATTTTGTTTATCTCCTGTTCTTTTTTCATTTTTTATTGTTTCACTGAAGTTACTTTTTTGCTCCTCGACCAAGATTCCAACTGTTGTCCTCCGGGTTCCTGATCGAAAGTCCATGTCTATTTGCGTTTTCCATCTGCTCCACCGATGCGTCATGGAATCAGTGTGGTCAAACTAGTATTTAAACCATGGAAAATTATCTCGACGGTTCAAAATTATATGGAAGGGTGATGATTTAGTGATCAATTTGGTGCCGACAAATGCAGCAAGAGAACAGATGCAGGAGGAGCAACATGTATACAAATCAACGGAAAACGTTGCAGCTCTTCTTTCGCAACGTTTTCCGGCCGAAGCTGAAGTTTGTAGAACTAATAAACTATGAGAAACAAGTCTGGAATCACCACATTTGCTTGAAAGATCCTTTATATTTTAAACAATAGCATTCCGAGCAGCATTCGTCCAATGACAATAAAAATGTTCCTGTTCCCTCGATCTCAATCCGTTAACATTCATGCTAAAATGTATTAGTCATGACCGATTTGAGTCTGTTTTGGTCGAAATCAATTTTGATTGATATAGACGTCATGTACTCCAAGCCCTCTGACAGCACTGACAAACTTCTTTACAGCTTGTAGGCTTTATATAAACATACAGGTCTTATTTTAGTTCTTACTGTTTATAGTGCCTATAAGCATTAGGAATGCTTATATAGAGCTTTTTAGCACTGAAAGCTGTTCAATGACCATTATTATACTTAGAGCAGTGCTTAGTGGTTACCTGGGTATGGACGTCATGTACTCCAAGCCCTGTGACAGCACTGACAAACTTCTTTACAGCTTGTAGGCTAAGGTGGCCCACACTTATATGAAAAACAAAAATTTCGAAAAATGCCAAGTCTTACCTCCTAAATCAGTTGTTTTGGACGCCCAGAAGCTACGTTCAAAATTTGAGCAAAATCGGTTGAGCCTAAGGGGGCGCTCATAACGCTTGAAGTTTGTATGGGAAAACTTGGCCAAAACTCTTCGACAAAAATGTTTGCCACCTACAATAATACCAAAGGGTTCGAATATTGAACGCTCACAGCGCCACCTAGCGGCAAAATTCGAAAACTTAAAATTTCTGCATACATTTGGCCAAGTTTTCCCATACAAACTGCAAGCGTTTTGAGCGCCCCCTTAGGCTCAATCGATTTTTCTCAAATTTCGAACGTAGCTTCTGGGCGTCCAAAACAACTGATTTAGGAGGTAAGACTTGGTATTTTTCGAAATTTTTGTTTTTAAGTGTGGGCCACCCTATTGTAGGCTTTATATAAACATACAGGGCTTATTTTAGTTCTTACTGTTTATAGTGCCTATAAGCATTAGGAATGCTTATATAGAGCTTTTTAGCACTGAAAAGCTGTTCAATGACCGTTATTATACTTATAACAGTGCTTAGTGGTTACCTGGGTGCAAATGGCCATTAGTTTGACAGCTCATCCTGAGATTGCACATAGTTACCGTACTTCGGTAAACGATTCCAGCGGTTTACAAAATTGTACGGTAATATTTTACCGTACCCTGTAGCAATACAATTTTACCGTACAATCGACAATCGTATTATTTTTTACTGAATATCTAAAAAATAAATGTTAAGTAATGAACGTTTCGGTAATATTTCACAGTACTACTGTAAAATAAAGCTTGTTTACCGGAAAATCAGTAATTTTTAGTGTTTACCGGAGAATTTCGTTAAAAAAATCACCGAACTCTGAAATCTAATCTAATTGTGTAAATCGTATGAAAACTTAAAATGGCTGGCGCTAAAATATAGTTTCTCTGATCGAGCTAAAATTTTGCACAGGTGATATGGGGCCAAAATGAAACTCAAAAAGTGTACAGGCGTAAAATGTCTTTTTGAGTCCCACGCTAGTAGATATTTTATTTGAATTTTTCTAATTTCAGTCCTATGCATTTGTCACTCTATTAAAAAGTGTCATCCATTCGACATGTATTTGGTTGATTGTGTTCGATTCTTACATAGTTGAAATCGATGTTTATTACAAATTTAGATGCGATTCTTCATCATTTTATTTGAATAAGTGTGACTGAATTAGATGCTGTTTCCACAAAGTATAAAAAACTGAAAATTTTCAACAATCCGAAAAAAAAATGTTTTTGGTCCTCTGCATGTTTCGTGTCCATAGAGGACTACCGATCCAAAAGATGAGTGTGAGTTTTGATCTGAGATGATCAAAATTTGAGGGGCCCAGATGCAGATGGGTGTTAGTGACCTTTTTTGCCGATTTTGAGCTGAGTATATAAAAAAAAAGTTCAGCATCATAGAACTTTTTTGACAATATTTTCACGATAGTTAGGAAAATTACAGTAAATCGAAAAAAAGCGGGTTGATTTTGAATCTCCATATTGCTTATCCAGAGAAATCATCCAACCTGGCGGAGTAAAGAACACAAAGAAGACCTGTTCCGCAAACGTCCCAAGTAACACAACTTGTTGTATATGTGTTTAAAATTCACTATTCATGCAAAGTCGCATGATTTTTTCGTGTTTTATCAACTTAATATCAAACACTTATAAAATCAAAACAGCGCAAAAAATGGCGGCTTATAAAACATCTTGTATGTTATATAAGATGTATTCCAATACACATTTTGAACTCAAAAGGTACGTTCCCACGATCTCTCGAATAATTATTAGTTGTAATCAAGTTGTTTATCAATTATAAAATCATGCAGAATACGAATATACTGCAATCACACTCATTGGTTAAAGTTAAGCTTTATTCTGGTGATATAACCTGCATAAAATATTTATGATACATGACTGTCTTAATTTTTATGAAGAAGCATTTTGGACGTTATATAGCTTGGAAAATTCATTTATATAACAAGCTCTTCAGATACTCGACTATACACTGTTTAACCTGACAAGAAGAAAAGTGCCAACAAAATATTTATTTTTCTTGAAAAATACAGCAAGCTTCATCAGCATAATTATTGCTTCTAATGACGAAGTCCATTATTTTTACGTACTCGAAAAACATACTTTATAATGGATTTTGCTCAGAAGGGTGCTATGCTATTTGATCTGCGCTTCATGATTTATCGTGAAACATCCACTTTTACTCATCCATAACACAACAGATTTTATAACAACTTTATTTAACGTTTTCAATACATCTAGATAACGTTTGCTCAACGAACTCATTTGTTACTTATAATTTAGTTTTATGATTATCATCACAGCGCCAAAATAACTGAATTACAACTTATTGCTTGCCTTGTTTACGTCTGTCAAAATGTCAAACATACTCAATAGTAAACACAAAGAACAGGCAGAGGTTTGTCATTGTTTTGCCGTTTTCGTAGGATTTTGAGCACACAGCGTACAATCGTCTGTGAAAAGCGCACCGGATCCTTGCCGGAATCGTAAGTGTTTACTCTGTTTTGGCCGGGACGTTAGAATGAAAAACGGAGGCTGCTCGGTAAACGCCAAACCGGGAAATTGATGAGAAAGTGAAACCGACTGACTCGACTGCTGCACCACTGCTTGCAAAAGAACTCGGCAGATATTTTCTAGGCGCTCAGCTGAGTATCACGCGAATGGTCCCGTTGGAATTCTACCGGTGCTCGATCCTACTCGTGATTGGTTGGCAGTGAGCGTTGGTTAGCTTAAGTGATGCGCTTTGTGGGAACCATTGAGGTAGACTTCGCAGAAGAAAATCAAAAATCGTTTACCGCAAAAATGCCATGATTATCACAAAATGTAATAAAGTAAAATAGTAAACATTGGATGTCGTTCTGACGAGATGATGCTCTATAAATGTTGGATATTTGTAGAATCATTGAATTTCAAACATGACAATGCCGATTGCACTCTTTTGTAATTTTTTATCAGCCAACACTAATATAACTCAATCATTACACAACATGTTTTCTGATACGCTTATAAGGCTTTTATAAACCATCTTTTGGAACTGAAATTTTCAAAGATGTTTTCTGTGTTACTTGGGGTCAAACCTCAGCACACTTTAAAACCATGCACACAACCTTGCAACTAAAATATATTGGCAAAAATTTAAATTATGTTTGATGGCGTTTAACTGCCTTCAAAAGTGCTGAAACTACACCTAATGTAGTTTAAAAACAATTCACATATTGCAGCACTAATTGCGATTACATAAACCGAAAACTAAAAAAAAATTGTTTTTGAATTTTGTAGCAACCACCTGAATGAATGCTTTTTAGCGTGCATTAAGCATTTTGACATTTGCGGTAGGACTGCGGCGGTCGAAACCACCGCAACCCCGTTGGTTTTTTTTTTCTATTTTACCGCAATACATTTTGTATGGGATGAAAAATTGGTTAAAAATTGCGAACATCATTAACTCGAAAACGGTTTTTTGTTACTTACATCCCTTTGCTTCTAACCCCCCCATTTGGTCCAAGTGGTTTCCCAAGTAACATATTGATGACAAATTAGTTTTGTAGAGGTTTTGAAAACCGGCATAAAGCCGAATTCCTTTTATTTTGGTTTTGTTATGGTTTTAAGAGTCTCTTCTAGTCTATATGTCTAAAAAATGTTACTTAAGTGACCTCTGAAGAGAGCTTTAATGTTAAATCTATATACCTGTGTTTTATGCGCCATCGAGTGTTCGCCAAAGTGCTGAAGTCACCTTTCGACAATTCAAACATGCTGCGTTTTATTTGGTACAAACATTGAGCAGGAAGTTCTACCACACGGGTAAAAAACTAATCATATATGATTTGATAAACTTGAGCAAATGGGAATTCATTCTCATAATAAACATAAAATTATGCAAACTCCTTGACACCTTGAGTCGAACAAATAACCATAAACTTGTGAAACAGAGTAACAAGTGAAGCGTAAATTATGTGGAATAAAAAAAAATTAGGCGCCTTCTTTATTAACATTTGCAAACCTTCCAAGTTGTTGAGTCGGCCTTCTTCACAGGAGCAATTTTTACCACCCAGAAAGCATCCGGATCGTTGTTTACGATCGATGCGATGATGATGATGAGGACATGCAAATAGGAACGCATCGTATAGTAGGGTGGGGCTAATTTCAAAAAATCTCTCCGATATATGTTTTCCCAAGTGGAAAGTGATCTACTAGTCGAAATAAGTCAGCTGTACAAAAATGAACGATTTCGGATGATATTTATGGGTGGCGCAAAGGGTTCAAGTGAAATTTTTGCTAGAACAAACTTTAAAAAAACATTTCAAATTTAATTTTCAAACTTATTTTTTCTAGACTAAATCGGTGATTCTAGAACCCAATTGGGCCATATTTGTGCTCAAAATTGCGATATCTCTACTGGTTTCTGAGATATTTGAAAAAAAAATGTCATATTTTGGTACCCAACCCAAAAAATACTGAAAAAACGACATTTTTTTCAAATATCTCAGAAACCAGTAGAGATATCGCAATTTTGAGCACAAATTTGGCCCAATTGGGTTCTAGAATCACCGATTTAGTCTAGAAAAAATAAGTTTGAAAACTAAATTTGAAATGTTTTTTTAAAGTTTGTTCTAGCAAAAATTTCACTTGAACCCTTTGCGCCACCCATAAATATCATCCGAAATCGTTCATTTTTGTACAGCTGACTTTTTTCGACTAGTAGATCACTTTCCACTTGGGAAATCATAAACCGGAGAGATTTTTTGAAATTAGCCCCACCCTAATCGTACAGTTTTGCCACAACTGAATCGTAGGCAAAAAACGCGAAACCCATGTAGCGTAATAAAATAGTAAAAGTTATGGAGCCACCATAAACAAAAAGCGTAGCGTCATATTATTGTGAGGTCCCACGCTCCCACTCCCGCTTGCTTTGCCTACAGAGATTCAGATCGCGAAAAGTGTTGCGCGACCTTTCGTCGCCTTGCCGGAGTGGGAGGGGTGTTGATTGAGTGGGTGGAGAATGTTGAGAGAAATTTGCGTGACGGCATGTCGCTGATTGCCTTTCCACCACGGTAGTTGATTTTATGTCTTTGTTAGTAAATTTCGGGACCTTGATTATGAGTCGCTAATTTGAAGCTTTCGCTCATTAGCAGTCTCGCATGGTTGATTGAGCGACTCGACGGATGATGGCCGGTAGCACCCAAATTCCAATATACTAAATGGAAAGACCCTATTCTGTCAGGCAGAACACCAAACTCCTGCTCATTCTAGCGTACGTCACTTTGGATCGATCTAATCAATTCACGACAAATTCCATTTCCTTGGTAGGCACTGCGGAACCCCATCTAACAGACCAACGCTACCCCCATATGCATATGCGCAGCGACCCAGAGAGATAGCAATCAGCTTGCCTGACAATTTAATTGCAAATTACTGCTGGCGAATCACGGAAATGCCACCCCAGAGGCAACCCGCCACCGGGCAGCAGACAGACAGTCAATCAGGACAGAATGGCAAAAAGGCACACTCGCTGACCATTGGGTCCTCTGCGGTGTATGTACCTAGTAGCTAGACGGCGAGCGAAGCACACACGCTGACAAACAAGACTACCTGGCGCCATCGGAATTGGTTTCGAGTAAGTGCAGTTTTTTGTGCACAACTTTCGCCGTCCTGCAAAGTCCCAAATCGATTTGAGGGCAGGCAGGCCCACGCTGCCGGTGCGATGGTGGAAGCCAACAGGATATCTCGGCTTCACAAGAAAGAGTGGAAGTAAATTGCGAATAAACTCGGCGAGGTTGATGAATAAATGAAATTCAATTTATTTCACCGCAGACTGACCTCGCAGTGCACTGGAGCTTGTGTCGTATGCCTGCCTGGGTAGGGTTGAATTTGCACGAGTGCAAGATTATTGCTTTCCATTGCGGGGCGATTGATTGATTTAGATTGCGGTTAAATTGAGCGCAAATTTCGATAAACTTTTGTTTCTGATGTCGGTGGCTTTGCTTCCAGGAAATCGTTTATACATCGGGAAGTTTACCGGCAAAATAAGTTTTCATATACGTACATAATTGCTGAAGCATTGAATGGATTCATCAATTTTCCTGGAAATCATAATCAAGTATGGACAGGGGTGCAAATTGATTAATTACTGTTCAATTGGGTTGTTGTTCACTGTACGTGAAGTCATAATGTTTGTTGACTTTGAACAGATTTTGGATAAGCTTCTCACCCCTAACCAGAACTGTTTGAATATCGTAATACAATTAATGTAATTAAGCCGATTGAAAGGAGCGCTCAATGTCAGCTGTTAGCAAAGAATCTAGATAGGGGCCGTTCATAAACCATGTAGACTTTTTGGGGGGAGGGGGCTGGGGGGGATAGGGTCTAGCCAAAGTCTACGCTCCATACAAATTTTAAAGTTTTTGCATGGACAAAAGTCTACGAGCGAGGGGGGGGGGGGTCTGAGATGGCCAAATTTTGGTCTACATGGTTTAAGAACAGCCCCAGACGAATATCGCTTAGATTTATTGTCCAGCTTTGGTTTAGCCACATCCTCCACCAAGCCCAATTTCTGCTGATCAACGTTTTAGGGACCGTACAGTTCTGCCACAATTTCAAATGTTTGGGAAATCATGTCCATGTCACCCACAAAGCAAACAAATTTACAAGATTTCGTGAAAATCGTGCCCCGGACTGTTGAGACTGGCTCGTTGCATTACACTTTCAAATCGATGTTCAACAGAAGGAAGTAAAGTTCATCACCTTGTCGAATTCCCCGGCGAGATTTTAATGAAGTGGACCGTTGACGGAGAAAGGAACGGGTCAAGAATCGAAAACAGGACTTTCTGTTTTCGAATCAGAAGCGGTAGCCACTCCTTCAAGCCCGTCAGCTTAAAAAAGGGGGGAGTTGGGGCTTAATTTATGCAGTCAGGGCTTGAATGAGGGAATCTAAATCACGAGAACTTGTCTTGATCTTGCGAATTTAGGTACTAAGACGATGAAACTAAGAAAATTTCTAGGAAATTCCCAAAGAGTCCAAAAACAGGGGTTTCCAAGAGGGCCTTTCAGGGGATTTCAGGGACCTTTCAAGAGTGTTCTGCCTGGTTTCGTTAGCGTTTTAATGGGTTTATGGGGATTTCAGGGACGCTTACCTTACCTTACCGGTCAGGCTAAGGCCGGGCTGGCCTCTGCTGTACATAGGAGCCGCCTCCATTCCTCTCGGTCCATGGATGTTTGTCTCCAGTTCCGCACTCTGCGTAGGGTCCGCAGATCGTCCTCCACTTGGTCGACCCACCTAGCTCGCTGCGCTCCACGTCTTCTTGTACCGGTCGGATGACTCTCGAGAACCATTTTAGTCGGGTTGCTATCCGACATCCTGATGACGTGACCCGCCCACCGTAGCCTCCCGATTTTCGCGGTATGGACGATGGTTGGTTCTCCCAGCAGCTGATGCAGCTCGTGGTTCATTCGCCTTCTCCAAGTCCCGTCTTCCATCTGCACTCCGCCGTAGATGGTACGCAATACCTTCCGTTCGAAAACTCCAAGGGCGCGTTGGTCCTCTGCACGTAGGGTCCATGTTTCGTGCCCATAGAGGACGACCGGTCTAATCAACGTTTTGTAGATGGTTAACTTCGTGTTACGGCGAACTTTATTCGATCGTAGAGTTCTGCGGAGTCCAAAGTAGGCACGATTTCCTGCCACAATGCGCCTCTGAATTTCTCTGCTGGTGTCGTTGTCGTCGGTCACCAGTGAGCCCAAGTACACGAATTCTTCAACCGCCTCGATTTCATCACCGTCGATATGAATTCGGGGTGGCGGGTGCGGTGATTCCTCCCTGGAGCCCTTCGCCATCATGTACTTTGTCTTCGACACATTAATGACTAATCCGATTCGCCTGGCTTCACTCTTTAGTCGGATGTACGTTTCCGCCATCGTCTCAAATTTACGAGCAATAATATCAATATCGTCGGCGAAACCAAGCAGCTGAACGGACTTCGTGAAAATCGTCCCACTCGTGTTTATCCTCGCTCTTCTTATTACACCCTCCAAAGCAATGTTGAACAGCAAGCACGAAAGACCATCACCTTGCCGTAACCCTCTGCGAGATTTGAAGGATCTCGAGAGTGTCCCTGATACTCGAACTACGCACATCACTCGATCTATCGTCACCTTGATTAATCGTATCAGTTTATCCGGGAATCTGTATTCGTGCATAATCTGTCATAGCTGTTCTCTATCGATTGTATCATACGATTTGAAATCGATGAACAAGTGATGTGTGGGCACGTTGTATTCGCGGCATTTCTGCAACACCTGGCGGATGGTGAACATCTGGTCCGTTGTAACGCGTTCACCCATGAATCCAGCCTGATATTGCTCCACGAACTCTCTTGCAATCGGTGATAGACGGCGGCATAAAATTTGAAAGAGCACCTTGTAGGCAGCGCTCAGTAATGTGATCCCGCAATCCAACTTGTCGCGCTTTTTGTAGATGGGATACACGATATCTTCCATCCACTCCTCCGGTAATACTTACTCCTTCCAAATCTTGGTAATGACCCAGTGTAATGCTTCTCCGCCGTGTTTTAGTAACTCGCTTGATAGTTAATCTGCTCGAGCGGCTTTGTTGATTTTCAACCGGCCAACCTCCTCCTCAATCTCTTGGAGGTCAGAGGCCGGAAGTCTTCCGTCCTGTGCACATACTCCTAGATCTGTTACCACACTACCTTCGGTACTTGCAACGTCACATTGAGGTGCTCATCGTAGCTGAAGTCACCTCTCGACCACCTCACGCTCGCTCGTGAGAATATTCCCGTGATTATCTCGGCACATGTCGGCTTGTGGCACAAAGCCTCTGCGCGAACGGTTCAGCTTCTCGTAGAACTTTCGTATGTCCTTAGCGTACAGCTCTTAATCTCGTTCTTCCTGCTGGCGCTTCTTCATCCAGAAGACTGAGTTCTGCCTGTTTCGCGCCTGTACGTTACAGACAGCCTCATTCGCTTTCGTACGGTGTTGCAGCATTCTCGCCCATGCTGCATTATGCTCGTTTTTCAACTGTTCACATACGCCGTCGTACCAGTCGTTTCTGTGATTCTGAGTCGCGAAACCTAGTGCTATAGCCGAACTACGACCTATGACGGATCGGAAAACAAATTTACAAGATTTCGTGAAAATCGTACCCCGGGCTGTTGAGACTGGCTCGTTGCATTACACTTTCAGATCGATGTTTAACAGAAGGAAGGAAAGTTTATCACCTTGTCGAACTCCCCAGCGAGATTTAAATGAACAGGACCGTTGACGGAGAAAGAGACGGGTCAAGAATTGGAGACAGGACCTTCTGTTTACGAATCAGAAGTACTAGCTACTCCTCCAAGCCCGTCAACTTGAAAAGAGGGGAGTTGGGACTTAGTTTATGCAGTCAGGGCTTAAATGAGGGAATGACGATGAAAATGCCAATTTGCAATAAATTTTAGGCCTTGAGGAAGGTGCCATACCTGGACCGAAACGTCGGTGATGATCTGAAATCAGTCAACGCAATTTTTTCAGACTACAAGCCGAAAATCCAAGAAATCAAGAAACTAAGAAAATTTCCAGGACGTTCCCAAAGACCCCAAAATCAGGGGTTTCCAAGAGGGTTTAGGTGTATTTCAGGGGCCTTTCAAGGGTGTTCCGCCTGGTTTCGTTAGCGTTTTAATGGGTTTATGGGGATTTCAGGGGCGCTTCAATAGTATTAAGGAGGTTTCAGGGACGTTTCAAGGTGCTTTAAGGCCTTTTCAGGGGGCTCTCAGGAGCCATATTAACCCTCGAGCAGTCGCGTCTTTGACTACCTGTAATGGCGCCACGCTCAAGCTGTGTACCACAAGCGTGCATTTTTCATTGTGCGTGTACTCAGTACACGACCGTTCCCGGGTTAAGGGGAGCTACAGGGGATGGCCAAAATGTTTGGGATAGGCAACTTTTTTTTCTCTCACAAAAAAGTTCAACAAGCTATAACTTTTCATAGAGCGCATCAAAAAATCTCAAATTTTGACTGTTTGTCAACCTATTATGTGTGCATCATTAGTACAAATTTGGGCTCGATTGATTAATATTTCGCAAAGTTAGAACCGTTCGCGTAAAACACTATTTTTCAGACAGCTCATTTTTGAGGTGTCATATCTCGGAAACCAGTGAACCGAATTGAATGAAATTTTGAACGTACACTAACAATATACAAAGGCTTCACAAACATTTAAAACATAGGTACTTTTTAAACGTTGAAAAAAGTTATCATGAATTGACACTTTTTGGATTTTTCTCGAAAAAATGTAATTTTTTTACATCAATGTCAATAAATTTTAGTGTTGATATCCAAAGATTTTCCACTTCTGTTCTCAAGTTATCTCTAATCATATATATTAGAGCCTATTTAGATTGAAGGAAGAACGCATTCAGTAATTTTTGTGTGGTATTGTAAATTTGACTTATTTTCCTCTATATGGGTAAAAACTTCAATCCGGTATAACTTAATTCGCCGTGAGATAATAATACATTTTATAACGTCGTATTAAGTATCAATATATTGTTGATAAACGTTAAAAAATTCATTCAATTCGGTTTACCGGTTTCCGAGATATGACAGTTCAAAAATTAGTTGTCTAAATAATAGTGTTTTACCCGATCGGTTCCAACTTCGCGAAAAATTAATCAATCAAGCCCAAATTTATACCAATGATGCACATATAATAGGTTGACAAACAGTCAAAATTTGAGATTTTTTGATGCACTCTATGAAAAGTTACAGCATGTTGAATTTTTTTGTGTGAGAAAAAAAGTTGCCTATCCCAAACATTTTGGCCATCCCCTGTACATAGGAGCTTCAGGAGCGTTTCATGGCATTTCTGATGTATTTTAGAGAGTTTTAGGAACGTTTTAAGGTCGTTCTTAGAGGTTTTAGGAGCTTTCGTTAGATAGCATTTCAGGAACGTTTCAAGGGGTTTCTGGGGCAACTCAAATTGGAAATGATGATTTCAAGGGCATTTCGGGGGATTTCAGGACAGGATCGTATCAGGGGGTTTCAGTTCAGGAACAGCCTTAAAGAAAAGACATCTATCGATGAAGATCTTCAACCAATGAGTTTTCTTCACTGATACACACCAAGTTTCACTGGCGTACAGCAGCACAGATTCACGTTCGAGTGAAAATTCGAAATTGGTGCGTCGACTAATCTAATTGTTTTCAATTAAATTTCTTAAACTCACAAAGACAGCCCTCGCCTTCTTGATCCGTGCACGTATGTCGATCTAGGTGCCAACATTGGCCACTACCAAGATATTGGAAGCTTTCAACATTATCTACTGACTACTGCTTGCCCAACTACCTTGAAGCTGGAATGGTTGTCCGTGTTTACATCGAACGATTTGATCTTGTGGACGGTGGTGGTAAGACCTGCCACCGAGGAGCGATTGGCAAGATCATCGAGCTTACTCTGCATATCAGAGCGCCGTTGTGCTAAGAGAGCAAGCTCATCAGCCACTTCGAAGTCATTTAGGTGATCTATGGTAATGGGCTGCCACATCAACCAACGGTTTGGTTTACGAATAACTGCACCTACCAAGATCTCATCGATTACGATGAGGAGCAGTAGCGGTGATAGTATACATCCTTGCCTCACTCCAGTAACGACCTGGATGCGATCGGATAAGAAACCGGTGCCCCAGACAACCAGTCATCGTATAAGATGTTGCATAAGATGATAAAGTGGAGGCCTTATGCGTGCATGCCGCCATTTAGGCGCATGTAAAATGTACGCATATCGCCTCCATTTTAACATCTTATGCAACATCTTATACGATGACTGGTTGTCTGGGGCAGTACTCTGCACGAAAATGCCCTGTACTGTGCTCCAATAAGGCCGATGATTTTCTCAGGGACACCTATGAGCCTAAGGGCTTTCCACGTGTTTTCGTGATTAAGACGATCGAGTGCTTTTTGGTAATCAATGAACACCGGGTAGAGAGACTCTTGGAGCTCATTTATTTGCTCCGAAATGATACGGAGAGTGACATTATGGTCCACAAAGAATCGTGTGACACGGAATCCTACTTGCTGTTGCCGGAAAGTTGCGTCAATCTTCTCCTGTATCCGGTTCACGATCACTTTGCAGAGGCCTTTGAGAACGATACACAGTAACAAGATGCCTCGCCAACTATCGTCACCCTTTCTGGGTACCTTTACTAAGTTGCCTAATGAGTCCGCCCACGCTCTTTTGATCCGCCTACATGAGCACTTTACTTCCTTCTCGAGAGCCGAATAGCACTGACGGGCTACGGCTTTGGCTCCTCGTATTTTTGCTCGCTCTATCGCGGCATTTGCGTTTTTTCGCTCCTCCATCTTCCTCCAGGTGTCATCTGTGATCCACTACTTTCTCTGAGTGCGTAGCTCACCCAAATTATTCTCGCCGGTGGAGATTAAGGCGTTCTTGATGGCGCTCCATTGATCTTCTGCGGAATATCCGTAGCACTATTCTCCTGTTCCTCGACGAAGGACCTTTTCACCGCAGCATCTCCCAGTTGGCGTGTGTTGAATCGGTCCCCGATTTTCTACTCATGTCGATGGATTCTTGCAATGCGCATCCGGATCTCGCCTATTGGAAGATGAAGGCTCCGTCTTCATTTTCGGCTAATGCAGATGTGACAATTCGATTTTCCGTGACGCCTTTACGGGAAATCCATGTCACTTTGTGCACTGGTCGATGAGGAAAGAGCGATCCCCCAATCACTATGTCATTGTTTCCAAAAAACTCTGCAAACAGCTCTCCGTTTTTGCTCATTTCTTCGAGACCATGGCGTCCCATGATGTGCTCATAGTCCGAGTTTCGGAACAAACCTTCGCGTTGAAGTCGCCCATGAGGATCTTGATATCACCTTTTTGCCTTTCGCGAATATCAAGTGTACTGGCAAGGCTATATGTTCACTCAAAAAACGATTTTTCGAAAAAAAAAAGGCTCGGAGTACCAAGTCGCATATACCAATCAACTCAGTTCGACGAATTGAGATGATGTCTGTATGTGTGTATGTATGTGTGTATGGATGTGTGTATGGATGTATGTCTGTGAGCAAAATAAGTACACTCACTTTTAAGGCACCTCACATTGGTCAATTTTTCGGATTATGTTTAATGGAGTTTTAGGACCTAAAATTACGCAATATGAGTATATTTGGAATGGGGAAGAAGTTTAGATTCTGAAAATGGCGACCAAAATATCCAAGATGGCGGCTGTTCAAGGATGTTTTGGACTAATAAATTATTCAATATGGGTATTTGGTAGAGGAAGGTTTTCCGGATTCCAAAAGTAGCAATCAGAATATCCAAGATGGTGGTCTGAAATCCAAGATGGCGGCTCAAAATTCAAGATGGCGGTTGTTTAATTGAGCTTTAGGGCCCTAAAACCACGCAATATAGGTATATTTGGTATGGGGAAGATGTCTGGACTCCAAAACTGGCGACCAAAATATCCAAAATGGCGCTCAAAATCCATGATGGTGGCTCCAAATTCAAGATAGCGGCTGTTTAATGAAGTTTTAGGCCCTAAAACCACGAAATATGCGTATATTTGGTATGGGGAAGATGTCCAGAGTTCAAATATGGTGACCAGAATATCCAAGATGGCGGTCTAAAATCCAATAGGACGGCTTCAGATTCAAGATGGCGGCTGTTTAATGGACTTTAGGCCCAAAATCCACGCAATATGGGTATATTTGGTATTGGAAAGATGACCGGAGTTCAAAAATGGCGACCAGAATATCCAAGATGACGTCTCAAAATTCAAGACGGCAGCTGTTTAATGGATATTTTGGTTCTAAAATCATTCAACATGGGTATATTTGATATGTAGAAGATGTCCGGAGTCCAAATGGTCGGCGTTCAGTCAGAGTGGACTATGCGAATTTCGGGCAGGTAAAGGTAAGCTGAGGAATTCGTTAAACATTAACTTTTCGACGTTATTTTGATGCAGATGTGTTATTACATAAAAGAATAATGCCAGAGATTTAAAATTTCAAGTGCTTGCAGGACATTTTCTCGAAATCATTGAAAACTAGATGGTCCGGTCTGGCTTAAGGCGAGGTATGCACTTCAAACGGAATCGCTCAAGTGATTTTCATTCAGTGCATTATTTTTTCGTGACCGACTCCTTGCCTGAATTTTCCACGCATCGAGATAGGCCAAAAAAATTCTTGCGATCAGCGTAACGCCGATCAAATATGGATACCGGAATATCCAAGATGGCTGTTTAAAATCCAAAACGGCGACAAAATTCAAGATTGCAGCCTCCTTAAGAGTTTAAGGCTCAAACATCAAGAGCCAGATATGATTTCTCGGGCCATGATTTTTTTTTGCAAACGTATGAGAGTGCGATGTTCATCTACGTATCACTTAAATTTGTTGAACTGGATTTTCGAAGGCACGAGAAAGGCACGATCACCGCTAGGTTAATTAACTAGGGGTTTTTAATATTTCTTTATGAGTAGAAGCCTGAAATAGCACTGTGGAAGTGCGCATAGAACACTACTGAGAAGCAGACCTGGTACGTTATGCCAAGGAGAAGAACGATCTGACCAAACCTCCTCTTGTATATCGTTTGGCAGGAAAGATGATACACTATCTATGCTCAAGAATGTCAAGAATGGTTCCCTTACGAAAAAGAATTTGTAGCTATCGGACATTGAACCCTTCACCTTCAGCATGGTCTTGCTAAATACCTGTGCGTTTACCGCTGTGGCTATATGGGTCCTTGTAGTATTCTCTCCGTCGTCAAACACTGATTGACATCAATTTCCTAGCTAGGTAATTATTCGCCATTTCTATCGTCGACAGTCGTCCGGTTGCAAATAATGTCATTAAATATTTGCCAACACAATTCCAACTGCACAATCATTTCTCGGTACCGTATGACATCGACGAAGAAACAGCACAAAACAATCTATTGATTTTGTTTTGTTTGACCTGTAATTGCCACATTACAAAAAAAAAACGCAGATTTGCGTTGCAATTTGCTCCACCATTCAACAGAGCCTCGGGACAGCTATTTTCTGATTAATATTCATCATCGAAGCAATTTTTGTCCGCTGCGAAAGGGAAAATCCCGATAACTGCGGTGGGGTGCACACATTCTTCGCGGCATTCCTTGACCTGCGGCGATGGTGAATATCGTCCAAGCCCCATGGTGACCGACGACAACGGCGACAAAATTCGACTTTAGTAGGTAGCCGACAGCCACCCATCAACCACCCTTAATCCTGTCGGGCGCGATACAGCTAGTTGCCACTACAGCCGACAAGGACGAAGAATTGCAGAAATGAATAAAACAGAGGGGATTTTGACTCGGTATGTTTGCGAGGGAGACTGCCATTGACCACACCGAAAGAGTCCTCTGAGCGGACACCGGCTATTAAATTTAATTAGTTTGCTTTGGCTTTGGCTTCGTTTTTTTCTTCGCCGATATATAATATAGCACTTTATCATCTAGCGTCGTCGGTAGGAAAGGAATTCGTAGTATTCTTAGTGAAGAGCGGTTTTGTTGCTCTATGCTAGCGGGACAAGAGTAATGGGACATTCGCGTGCAAAACATGACACAGGTTTGCAAAATTATGCAAATGCCATAATCTTTGCAGAAGTAGGACATTCGAAGCACATCGTGCTCGACAACTGATTTTATTTCTTGATTGTGGTACTACACCAAGGCAATCAAAAAACAAAGGCTTAGTTGATTCGTTCGCTTTAAGAAATATTCGATGCTTTAATGTATTTATATATTTTTTTTTTTAAAGAATATTTTGGATTTTTAATCTTTCAAAAGTGTTGAAAACTAACTTGTTTCTACTTTTTTAATTTTTTTTTAACAAGATGGTATTATGGTAACAATTAATTTTCTTTATTTATGTATTTGGTTGACAAATTCGATTACGTTTTCTCATCCCACTGAATAACCTTATGACTTCTCTGCATTCCTCAATCTAAAATGCATTCACTCGAGAAAAATCTCATTCCTGAATCAAAAATTCAAGCGGCCATCTCTTTCTCAAAACCCGCGCTTGTAGATATCTAATGTCCCTTTTCTAATGGCACTTTTATCGGCGAGAATGCTTCTTTTCCATTTTATTCGTACCCATGCAGCATGTCCTGGATGCAGAGACCCACACAAAACTTGATTCTCGGACAAGACCAACCTGATGCGATGCGAGGCGACCGTCGTCGTCGCGCCGCTTTTCAGATGGAATGCAGTTTTGTCGTATTGGATTTCTCTGGTTCTCCTTTGTGCGCTGCCACTACCTACTGACTGAGGAGTGCATCCTACGCAGTTTTCTGACACATGAACCGCGATTCCTTGTAGGTAGGATAGGTTCGCCTTTCTCGCGCGCGCACAAGTTGCCCATTAGTATGGGACAATTATCAAATCCTCGCTCCAGTCGACTTTTTAGATCCCATTTAGGTCCCATATGAACTGTACAAAATTTCAGCGCAATCGGTGAAACTATAATTTAGCGCAAGCGGTTCAAAGTTTTCATAGGATTTACTATGGGAAAAGTTACACTTTCAGATAAAAAATCCTAGAGGTCGTCCCTTGTCTCCTTAATTCAAATCGATCAATGCTTCTTGTAGAAAAATCAATTATGAAACTTTCCTTCGAAGACCTCAAAACAATTGGATGCTTGTGGAAAAAGTTATTGATTTATTACCGATAAGTGATCCAATGAACGGCTTTTTGTTTTGTTTTATTAGCAGCACTGTAGCTGCTGCCTTGGCTGCTGCTGTTTCTGGGGGTGGTGATGCCTCCCGCCACCCCATGCAGCAACGGCAGCAGCAGTGCTGCTGATAAAACAAAACAAAAAGCCGTTCGTTGGATCACTAATCGGTAATAAATCAATAACTTTTTCCACAAGCATCCAATTGTTTTGCGGTCTTCGAAGGAAAGTTTCATAATTGATTTTTCTACAAGAAACCCTGATCGATTTGAATTAAGGAGATAAGGGACGACCTCTAGGATTTTTTATCTGAAAGTGTAACTTTTCCCATAGTAAATCCTATGAAAACTTTGAACCGCTTGCGCTAAATTATAGTTTCACCGATTGCGCTGAAATTTTGTACAGTTCATATGGGACCTAAATGGGATCTAAAAAGTCGACTGGAGCGAGGATTTATTTTTTCCATACAAGCGTGTACCATACTATTGCCCATCCTTGCCCCGCCCTGTCCGTCACCACCACGTGTGTTTCTTTCAGACTGTGACTTGTGTCTTTTATCTCTAGCTGAATTCACGACGCAGGCAGTAAAAAAACAAATCCTGGGACGGAAAACCTACACTGTAGGGTGGACTAATTTTCAGGAAAAGGAGAATCCGCAAAAAAAATACGCTGAATTTAGTCTGCACCGAAAGGTATAAACTTCCAAAAGTTGTTATGCAAGTTAAACCTTGTTACAAGTGATATTCTTGTGTTACGTGTTCTATTTTAACCTGTTAATATGTCGTCAAGTTAAATGCACATTTGTAATGCTGTGGCGTAGTAGAGCACCAGTGATCTTATCAGTTTTATTTTGATGGCCTAAATTTAGATCATTTCGAGCAAAAACCAACTACCAGATAAAGGAATCGTTCCCTGACAGGGACATCAAACTGTAAAGGTCTTGTATTGAAACTCGAATTAAAATGCCCCCTTAGGACTAGAAATTGCTAGACAAAACACAAGCTATTAAACCAACTAATGCTACGAACAAAAGGCAACCTGCCAGAGAAAATACGATTACAGGATTGACTGATGGATCAACAACATTAATGAAACCTCGTCATTCTGTCACCGGAAATTGTTATCTGCTAGGGTAACAGGGCAAAATATATGTTCTGTGTTGTGTATGTCCATTTGCGATGTCCTATTTTATTACGCATTTATAGCGTTCCACTACAATATGTATTCATTATATGCATTTGTAGTGCTTCAATATTTTTTCGTAATACCCAGAGTTTAAAATTTTCATTTTCAATGAATGAAATTCAACATGAATTTTCAAAATTCTCAACTGAGAGATCAAAATAAAATTCATTTTGGTGAATGAATTTTTTCATCTATTCATTCATTTTTCTGTCACTGACAATTTTCACTGAGAAATAAAACTGGATCGTAACTCTCGATTATACTTCCAATCACCTCAAAACTTGTGTATAGTAGTTAATTGGAATATTAATTATGTTCTCTATTTGTCCATTAAGTCGGATTGTGCGTCTATTAACAGAAATTGAACAATTTACGACGTGCGAAAAAATATTCGTGACAGAGAATTGAATGAAAAAAGAGAGGCATTCAGCTGACAATGAATGTGGCCAAACACGAATGAAAAAATGAAAATGTGAATCTTCACTTTCAATCTTCGAATTTTTTACTCTCTGGTAATACCTGGCCACCATAATGACCGATTTGAATACCCACTCATGTATTCACGAGAACTAATCTTTAAGATCGCCCTAGATTTGGGTAATTTATATATTTTTCAAAATGAGTTCAGCTAAAAGGTGTGCGAGTCTAGTTTCCCTAGAGATTCTTCCGGGAATCCCTTAAGGCATACCTCTAGAATATCATCCAGGCATTTCTCCAGGAATTCCTCCAGAAATTACTCCAGGAATTCCTCCAAGGATTCCTCTGAAAATATCTCCATTCACTCGAGAATTCATGCCGTGATTCTATCAGGAACAATTTTGAAAATTTCTCCAAATATTCTCATAGGAACTCTTCTTAGAATTTCTTCATGAATTCCTCCTTCTATACTTTAATGAATTTCTCCAGGAAACTAATCCAGTACTATCTCCAGAAACTGTTTAGGAATTTCTCTTGAAATTACTTACGGGAATCCTTCTGAGGTTTCTTCAGGAATTCCTTTGGGGAATTCTTCAGGCACTACAATAAGGATCCCTCTAGGAACTCTTCCACGAACCGTGCTAAAGATTCCTTCAGGATTCCTTCAAGAATTCCATCTGTGATTTATTCAGGAATTATTCCTCCAGGAATTCCTTAAGCAATTCCTCCAGAAATTTCTCCAGGAATTCCTCCAGGATTTTTTACAAGGAATTCCTCTAAAAATTCCTCCTGGAACTCATCTAGAGATTCCTCCAGAAATTCCGCTAGAAATTGCTCCAGGAATTACTCTACAGATTTTTCCAGGAGTTCCTCTGGAGAATCCTCCAGGAATTTCTACAGGCATTCTTCTAGTCATTTCTAATTCTATCAGGGATTCCTCCATGAATTCCTCCAGGGTTTCCTCCATTCCTCCATCCTCCTTCAGCACTTCCTCCAGACATTGCTCTAGGAATTCTTCCTGATATTCTTCCACGAATTCTTCCTGGAATTGTTTCAGGTATTCCTATAATAATTCTACCAGGAATTCCCCTGGGAATTTCTTCAGGAAGTTATCCAGGAACTCTTCAAAGGAATAATTCCAAGGAATTTTCCAGAGATTCCTAAAGGAATTGCTTCAGGGATTCCTTAAGGGATTCCCCCAAGAATTTCACCAGGAATTCTCCTGGGCATTCTTCCAGGTATTTATGCAGGAATTCCTTCTTGGATTCTTGCAGAGATTCCTCCAGGAGTTCTTTCAACGATTCCTTCAGGAATTCCTCCAGATATTTCTCCAGGAATTGCTTTAGGGACTCTTCCACGAATTCATCCAGGAGTTCCCCAGGAGTTCTTCTAGGAATTCAGGATTTTCTCCAGAAAATACGTCAGGAGTTTCTTAAGACATTCTTCTGAAATTTTTCAGGGATCGCTCGAGGTGTTCTTTCAGATTTTCCACCAAAAATTGCTGCATAGGTTCCTCAAGGAATTCCCCCAAGAATACCTCCAGAAACTGCTTCAGGGATTCCTCCTGAGATTTCTCCACGAATTTCTCTAAGGATACGCCCAGGGATTCCTCCAGGAATTATTTCGAGGATTTCTCCAGCAATTCCTCCTGAAATTCTTCCAGGAATTTCTCAAGGGTTTTTTTAGAAATTTCTCCAGGGATTTCTCCCAGAATTCCTCTAAACATTTCTTCACGAATTCCTTCAAAGATTCCTCCAGCAATTCCCACAAGAATAGCTCCAGGATTGTATCCAGGAAATCCTCCAGGACTTTTTCTAGGAAATCCTCCACGGATTCCTTCAGGAATTCTTCCAAGAATTTCTTCAGGAATACCTTCAGGAATTTTTCAGAAGTTCTTCCAGTCATTCCTCCAGACATTCCTCCAGGAAATACTTAAGGAATTCCTACATGGATTTCTCCACGTATTTCTCCAGAGATTTCCCCAGGGATTCCTCTAGGAGATCCTTTGAAGATTCCTCCAGGAATTCCTTCAAGGATTGTTCCACGAAATCCACCTGGACTTTTTCAATGGATTTCTTTTTCAGAATTTTCTCCAGGGATTCACCCCAGAATTCCTCTGGAGATTTATCTAGGAATTCCTCCAGATTGCTCCAATAATTTACCCAGGAATTTCTCCAAAAAATTGTTCAGAAGTTCCTTTAGGTATTCCACTAGAGATTTTGCCAAGTATTGCCCCAGGGATTTCTCCAAGAATTTCTCCAGGGATCCCTCCAGATTCCTTCAGAAATTTCTCTAGGATTTCCTCTATGAATTCCTTAAGAATTTTCTTCAGAAATTTCTCTCGGGATTCCTCCCAGAATTCATCCAGGAATTCCTCCAGGTATACTTCCAGGAATTTCTTCAAGGATTTCTCCTGAATACCTCCGGGAATTCCTCCAGGAATTCTTCAGAACTTCCTTCAGGAATTTCTGTAGGAATTCTTCCAGTGATTTTTATTCAGAAATTTCTTCAGGGATTAATCCAGGAATTCTTCTAGGGAATTCTTCCAACGATTGCTTCAGGAATTCCTCAAGTGATTTCTTCAGAAATTCCTCTCAGGTTCTCAACAAAAAATAATTCAGGAGCTCCTTAAGAAAATTCTGAAATTCTTCAATCAGGGATGTTCCCAAGAATTTCTCCAAGATTACCTGAAGATTTTTTTTGAATTACTTCAAGAATTTCTATTTAGAGGAATTCCTTCAGCGAATTGTATTGGAAGATAATTTTAAAGGATGCATACAAAAAATTATCCAGGAATTCTTTCAGGCATCCCTCCAGCAGACTCTTCAGAAGTTAATTCAAGGACTCCATCAGAAATCCTCACAATAAGCAAGACAATAAGTCCTCCAGGGATTTTTCCAAGCAACACGCATGTCACAAAAGAGTCACGGCAGCCCATGTTTTGATTGCGCCGCAGAAGTCACTATGACTTGCTTTAACGCTCATAAGATGTTAAGCTATGCGCACCACGATAACGTAGTGCACGCTTAGCGAGCCAGTCTGGGTCATAATGACCCCAACATCCTATTAAGGGATAAACATATAAGTACTTACATGTTATAAGTGCTTTCCGACATTTCTCCAGGAAATCCTTCAAGAATCCATTCAGGGAAGACTGTTTCAGAATTCTCTCAGGGATTCGCCCGGGATTTCTCTGGGAAATGCACCAGGAGTCCCTCTTTTTAAATTTCTCCAGATAATTCTTTTTAAGTAAATTCCAGGATTTTTTCAAAAATTCCATTATTTGAGAGCTTTTCGGAAATCAGGCAATTCGTCAAGTATTTCTCCAGGCATTCCCTTCAGGAAGTCTCACAGGGAATCTCGAGGTTTTCCTCCAGTGATAGTTTCAGGGCTTTTACAAGAATACCTTCAATCCAAGTATTCTTCCGGGAATACGTCAATTGACATTTCTATATAGGATTATACTCTGAGATGAGTATATGCAATATACTTCGGCCGTCGATGAAGCCGGCTTGATAACTTCCCACGAACTCATTCCTTTTAGGTGAGAGACGACGGCAGATGATCTGGGATAGCACTTCGTAGGCAGTATTCAAAACAATGATCGCCCTGAAGTTCTCACATTCCAAATGGTCGCCTTTCTTGTGAATGGGGCAGATTACCCCTTCCTTCCACTCCTCCGGTAGCTGTTCGGTTTCCCAGATCCTGATTATCAGCCGATGCAGACAGGTGCCCAACTTTTCTGGGCCCATCTTGATGAGTTCATCTGCGATACCATCCTTACCAGCTGCTTTGTTGGTTTTGAGCTGGTGAATGGCATCCTTAACTTTCCTCAGCGTAGGAGTTCATTACCGTCCTCCGCTGCACTGGGCGTCGTCGTTTCCTCCGTTGCCGTGGTCTCCCGTGCCTACGTTCTCCACGCCATTCAAATGCTGATCGAAGTACTGCTTCCACCTTTCGATCACCTGACGTCCTTCCGTCAAGAGGCCTCCGTCCTTATCCCAGCATATCTCAGCTCGCGGCACGAAGCCGTTGCGGGATGCGTTGAGCTTCTGATAGAACTTCCGTGTTTCGTGGGAACGGCACAACAGTTCCATTTCTTCGCACTCCGCTTCTTCCAGGTGACGCTTTTTCTCCCGAACGAGGCGGGTCTGTTGTTTCCGCTTCTGTGTGTAACGTTCCACGTTCTGTCTGGGTCCCTTGCTGCAGCAGTACCGCCCTCGCTGCATTCTTCTCTCCAAAAATGTTCTGCACTCTTCGTCGAACCATTCGTTCCGTCGATTCCGTTCCACGTACCCGATGGTGCTCTCGGCTGCGTCGTTGATGGCTGCTTTCACTGAACTCCAGCAGAGGGGCCTCCTCTAGAGGGGCCTCGTCGAGCTCGCTCTCGTCTGGCAACGCGGCATCGAGATTCTGCGCGTATGATGAGGCGACATCCGGTTGTTTCAGTCGCTCTAAATTGTACCGTGGCGGTCGCTGATATCGTACATTGTTGATGACGGAGAATTTTGACCATCACCAGGTAGTGGTCGAAGCCGATGTTGGCGCCACGATAGGTTCTCTCTCTCTCTCTTCTTGGCGTAACGTCCTCATTGGGATAAAGCCTGCTTCTCAGCTTAGTGTTCTATGAGCACTTCCACAGTTATTAACTGAGAGCTTCCTCTGCCAATGACCATTTTGCATGCGTATATCGTGTGGCAGGCACGAAGATACTCTATGCCCAAGGAAGTCAAGGAAATTTCCTTTACGAAAAGATCCTGGACCGACCGGGAATCGAACCCGTCACCCTCAGCATGGTCATGCTGAATACCCGTGCGTTATATGGGCCCACGATAGGTTCTGACGTCTATAATGTCGGAGAAGTGCCGTCCGTCAATCAGAACGTGGTCGATTTGAGATTCCGTCTGCTGTGGTAATCTTCAGGTGTAACGATAAGAGAGGCTGTGCTGGAAAAAGGTGCTACGTATGACCATGTTTTGAGAGGCGGCGAAATCAATGAGTCGTAAGCCGTTTTCGTTCATCTGCTGGTGGGCGCTGAACTTACCAGTCGTCGGTCTGAATTCTTCCTCCTGGCCTACCTGAGCGTTTAAATCCCCTATGATGATCTTGACGTCGTGGCCAGGGCAGCGATCGTACTCGCGTACGAGCTGCACGTAAAATGCGTCCTTGTCATCATCAGTACTTCCGGAGTGTGGGCTGTGCACGTTTATTTGGCTGAAGTTGAAGAATCGGCCCTTGATCCTCAACCTGCGCATTCTTTCGTCGATCGGCCTCCAACCGATCACGCGCCTCTGCATAAGGACTGTTCAATTTATAAAACGGACAAGTTCACAAGGCTATAAAAAGAAGACGCGTTGTTCAAATTTAACCACCCTTGCTTCGTTGCTCAGTACATCATTTTTCATTATAGTAATCATTTTTGAATGGAATAAAAATAGTTTTATTTTATAGAAAATCGACCAGGTGTTAAATGAGGTGAATTTTTCGATTGCTGAAAATTGAAAATATATATAAAATCACTGTTCACAAATGGTATATCGTTTTTAATACTAGAAAAGTATGTGCCATGCTGCAGCAGCATGAGTAATAAACATTCTGGCAAAATTTAAACTCAATTGGAAAATTAAGTTTTGAGTAATCAAAGTCTCAAGTGAGATTCGATTTTTTGATTAAAATTCAATTGTAAAGCAAAAAGGGCATGAAAATATTAAATAATTATTTTTTTTATGCATTCAGTCGAAAGTGGGAATGATGTGGTTATAAATGCAGAAAACTGCTTCTTAATAGCATTGCTGGTTTGGTTACTGTGTGCCATTACAGATACAGTAATCAAAACAGTTTAATTCTTTGAAGGTTCTTCCAAATAACAATGCAACCTAAAGCAAATTTTGCATAACAATGATGTTGGAAATAAAAACTTTGCATCCGATTATTATTAAATAAGGTGTACAATAGCATAGGACCAACTTTGTTGAAAATAAATAACAACAAGATTCGCTAGAGTCGAAAATCTGCATCATTGGAGCAAAAAGTATGAAATTTTTTAATATGACCATCTTTATGGATTGAAATTTTGATGAAAAATGCAATTAAAAGTAAATTTTTCTTCTGTATCATTCAGGGCGCAATATTCTACTACTCTGGACAATTTTTTAGCCGAATCCGTGATGCTATTGCAACACAGGACTTAAATGAACATTTTTTTAAAATTTCTATGAAAACAAGGCAACTCACTATGGTAAGCTGGAGACTGCTTGGTGCATTGTTACTGACCAACTATTGAGCTTTGCCTTTAGTAGGATAGTATAAGATTCCAATGCATTGAAAACTTCATGAAAATGTGCATGTTAAGTATGTGGAAAGTTATGTCGAATTTTGAGTAATGGGTTTTTATTGATGTTTTACGAAAACCGTTTCAGTTACACAATAAAGAACATATTGCTTAATGTTACATTTTTCCTACATTTGAGAATAGCTATAGAAAGTTATGCAAAAAACTGATAATGGTTTTATTGAAAAATAAAAAAGATATCGCACAAGAAAGTTGTCCGTTTTATAAATTGAACAGTCCTTATCACCCATCCCAACTCGCGTGTGTTGCCGCAGCTCTGTAGATGGTATGATTACCACTAAACGTTCGCACCATGGATCCTGTCCAATACACCTCCTACAGCGCTACGATACCGAACCCGCGGTCCTTCAGTAGATAGGCAAGTATGCGGGTGCTCCCAAATGAAGTTGAGAGATCGGCAGTTCCACGTACCGAGTTTCCAATCGCAAGTCCTTTTTGTTCGCTGGGGTCGTTGCCGTTGGTCTCGGTTCGTATTATTCTGTTGCTGATTTTCCGTTACAATGTTTTTTTACGGCTGACTCGTAGGGCCTGACACCAACCCCCTACTACTGTCCTTCTCAAGAACAGTCGCTCAGGTTTGCCGAAGCAACATCCCCCCCCCCTTCCCTGTCGGCCTACGACCAAAGTTCCCACCGGGGTTGGTTACCCGATATTCTCTAAGGTTGCTCATAGTTTCCGGCCGGTACCACGAGAAGGTAGGGATAGGAGTTGCTGGGCAGAGGCTAGTGGATCACAATGGGATCTGAATTGCGATGCATATCCAGCCTATACCATTTACCTTTAGTAATGATTAAGTCCCATTCAGGAATGATTTTTTTGAGTTGGGCCATATTACCCCATCTTGGCATTTTGGGCTCTGTTCCCCTACACTGACCGCTGCTAAGAGAATTGCCTCTTCGCCGTTCGTTACCAAAGCACAGAGAATTGGGGGTAATCAGTGACTCTAAGACAAGATTGTTGGTTCCGAAGAACCCTTGCCGAAAGCTTGGTGTTCGGCGTTCGACTGGGTTCGACTAGAATCGAAGGAGTGTGTTGTTCGGCGCAAAAAGTAAACAAAGAGCGTGTGCAGCCCGAGATTCGTCAGATTCTTTACCGGGAGTTTGTTTACTTTGTCTGTGGGTTGTTATCCAGCGCAAACAGGAAACAATGGGCATAAGTACGGCTATGTTTGAAAGATTCCTTCTCAGTTTTCGGTTCATTAAGCTAATATTAAGTGATATAAACGATTCGCGTTGTTAGCAACAAATTATTCACGAATGCATTGTTTGGCGCAGAAATGGAAAGGAATCAAGGCATGTAGGCATGGTACATTTGCCGGTGTGATGGAAGTTGGTGAGATCTATCCGATTAATTCTCTGTATACTATACTACATTGTATATGAGATACATCGTTGTAGGGAATACCGGAATCTGCAATGCATATATAAGTGTTTACACTATGTTCTTTAATGTGCATTACTTTTAGCATATAAACATTGAAGCCTTTTTGCAGATTTCATCAACTTTTGCCAAATTGTCACAGCAGAAGATTTTATTCATTCAATGACAGGCCACCCTATTGTTCAGTGTCGATGAAATTTATATGGGATTTCAACCCTTGAAAAAAGGAGGAACAATTTAGTACGTGGCGCGGGTTGGTGTTCCGTGTCGCTATCTTATGGGCCGTCTGGTTTCAGTGTGTGTGGTGCCATGCTAGTGACCGAAAAAGGAAGGCGTGTGTGCTGTGTTTGATTTTTGTTGTTACATTTTGGTGAGTCCCTTCGGCGCGGATTCAGACTCGTCATCAGGGTTTAGGACGTATAGGATGCATTTCGGCGGGTGTGCAACGAAATGTAAGAAATTGTCGTTTTTTTTTTCTCATAAGAAGGCAGAAGATAGGAAAACGCAACAAATCGAGCACTGACCTCTGCTTGGTAGAGGTGAGTTCAAGGGCAAATGTGTTCGCTTTGCCATGATTGGGTTTGAGATGTTGGAAGAGAGTTACCATGTTCAGATAAGGACCCAGATTCCATCCTACACTAAGGACTATAAATTATTCTTGTTGTGAACAGAACTATCAGAGTATGCTGATGTTTGTTAGGTTTAGGTTTGCATCATGTTTTTTTATTTGTTTGATTATTAAGTAAATTATGTTTCATAAGTTTCAAAACTTTTAGTAATAACAATGAGAAAGGGGGCCTGCTTCAAAAACAGTATGAAATATTTGGAAAATGAGAAGCCATCTTTTCAAATTGATGTGGCGTAGAAACAATTTTGTGATCCGACTGGGACATTTTCAGAACCCCCAATGTTGTAATGGGGCGTGGTGCCATGGAACCAAACGTGGCCCCATGGCTGATATATTCACAATTCGAGATTGTATGTGAGGCCAAGGATACCCGTCAGGTGAAGGGGGATTACAGATAACACAGAAATGAGGAATTGCGATTGCAATCATAAATCAAACTTTGGTCTTCGAGTTGCTCTTCCTAAGAAGAAATTTCTTGTAAATCAAACTGTGCCATCCAGTCAAAGTTTTAGTGAAATTTAATTACAAAACTCTCATTTTGGTAATATTATGCGAATACATTTTAAAATATTTTGTGCTTTTAATGAAAAAAGATAGATTTCTTAGGGTTTAACAGATAAAAAACTACGAATTGCAGTAAAACTTATACAAAACCAGAATATTCTTATGTAAAAACTTCAAATGAAGATCCGATTTTTCGGACCATATTTTGATATTCATTTTCCCATTATCTCTAAACAGGTCTATGTCAATGTTATTAATTGCTGAATCATCACTATCTATTGAATTTGGTTTTTATTCTTCCTGATCCTATAAAACTTCTTCTAGCTAGATCCTTTTCTCGCTGCAAAAGTGACATCGTTTTTTTTTTTTCAAACTAAAACCACTTATACGATTCTTAAAATAACATCCATCAGCAGAAAGCCTGTCAATGATGCCAAAGGGACCACATTTTGCACTTGCAATGGGACACAGACTGTACCTTGTTCCATCCCAAAACGGGACCCCGGTTTTTGCTGTAATTTGATGCCCATCACGAGGATGAGTGGGAATTCTTCGGATCGGAGGCCCCGCCGTTTTCGCAACGAACAAATAAAAAGGAACTGCAATGGGATGATCCTTGCCAACTGCTGCTGGCTATGGTATGGTGGTCAAAGGCCATCGAAGCCAACATAAAAGTGCCATTAATTTTATTTCTGGTAGCCAAATGACGGTTACGATTCGAGGGTGTACAGCACAATGGGTCCCTGTGACTGTGAAGTAGGGAGTGCAAAGGAAATTGCACTGCGAGTCAGGTATAAACTTGGCAAATTTTATGATGAGACTTTCGGTGTCATAGCTGATGATGAATGAAGGAGAATAAAAATTTTCGGACTGTTGTGAAGGATTTATTGATCTTCCGCAATGCAAGCAATGACGGTGCACTATATTTCATATCCAACAGGTATTGGACAAACTAAACCAATATGTGAAAAGGGCGGAATAGCCATTTCAAGCTTAAGCACTACCTCTTCGCCATTTTCTTTGAAAAATCCACTAATTTGTACAAACATCCAACTAAGTAAATTAGCACTACATGGGACACCTAGTTCTGGTGGAAAAAAAAAATACTCGTAAGAAAGACAAAAGAAGCATACCTTTGAAGTGGTGCCCTACCTTTCTCCCAATTTGATGTAAAGTTATCCATTCTATGGCACAACTATTTTCACTGCAAAAGCAATTTCCACTATAATCAACGTCAATCCGTTAACCATGATTAATGGTGCATTTAAGCTGTCGTTTGGAAACCTAATTGCTGTCAAAGTGCAAATGTCTCACAATTTTTCATCGCCCTACGCATGCCATTGCTGTGCGTTGTGGTCCCAGAAAGACGCACCATGCCTAATCTGGAAGTATCTATAACTTTTGGCCGACCAGCTCGAGAAGGTCCACTCCCTTCGCGATACCCTACTATGTATAGACTTCGGTCGGAAATTGCAGTCCACCTTGGAGGGTTTCAGCGTTTCAGTGAAAGGCACAGTTTCGACTTAATTGGATCAATATTTACATCATTTCATAATTAACGGTGCGCGGTGCACTGTCTTTTGCTAACGGGTTTCCCGGCGCGGCGGTGTAAATTTCCGGTTTTTCGCATTCGATCATAAACCTGACAAACGGACGCGCCGCACACCGCACGCAGACGACACCGAGGATGGAGCGGAGGGAATGGCGGATAACCTTTCCCAGCAGCAGCTAGCGTCCATTATCATTTCCCAATGGCAGCCGGTTGGATGCACTCATAGAATGCGAAGTATGCACCTTTTCATTTTGTAACGAGCAAGCAACGAGATGTGTGCTATCAGCATAAAAGTTTATATTTCCTAAAGGCATCTCCAAAGATGGGAGTGAAAGCTGCAGGAGATGTCTTGGACAGGATCAACGGTGTGAACGTTTAGAAGTACCTTCTGGAATTGTGGCAACACACGCGAGCTGGGAACAGCGCTTTCATCGTGATTGGCGACATCACAGACAAACAGACGTAACACTCTGATAATTCACATCGTACACCGATTTAACGATTATTTTTCAAAATTTGATAGTTGGCCAACTGCTCAACCGTGGCGCTCGCATCGTTTTTGTTTGAGTTTGACGTTTGCTCACTACCGCCACCTAGTTGGAGGTCGGCCAAACATAGGCCTTTTAGCATTGGGCGAATATGTTTTCGTGACTATGATTTGAATCGAAAAATGTTCGAAGTGTTTCGTCTGTTTGTCTGTGGCGACATGCTGCGGTGCGTGATTGGTTGTGTGGCCGATCAACGAAAGAATGTGCAGGTTGAGGATCAAGGGCCGATTCTTCAACATCAGCATACTAAACGTGCACACACATACTACAAGTATTGGTTGTTGCAAAATCAGCGAAATGTGATGAAACTTCTTTAGACCAACAACATAACTGAATCCATAACTTTAATTTTAGTAGATTGTATTGTAGCATCAGATCTAAACCTTCCCGCTCGCTCTTCGTGCTCCGGACGACACTCTTCTCGGCGTTCGCGATGAACCTTTAGCCGTTGATTCATCGTGCTGCTTGCCCTTTGCCGCTCCGTGTCCGCCTTAGTTGAGGTCGCGCCACTATCTGGTAGTGATCCGGGTTAACAACCCCGATCACTTCGTCCCTTCGCCTCCGTATTCGTGCGCGAACTTATGCTTTCGGATCGAACCTTGTCCTTTCCACTCCGGAAGCATCCGGTGCCTCGACGCTCGGTTCTAGTTGTTCGCGGACGATGGATCCTTTTTGGGCCGGTGCATCCGCACCGCTGGCATGTTGTTCGTGCCGGAGTTCTTCCTCGAGTCTTCACTCCATCGTCTCCCCACGCCCTCGCTCCTAATCGCCAAAGAAATAGGACTACCAAACAAAAGCCCTAATATGTTACTGGTATCATACCACAACACGGTCGCATGGCCATCTATATAGATGTTTGATGCGATCAGGATTAATACTAATATTGAGGGAATGTGTACGATGGACTATCGGTTTAATACAACGAAACCAGTAAACGAAAAGAGGCAAAGTCCCATCATATTGCGGGAAAGAGAGTGGTTTCCGAAAGGAAACAGACACTTTTAAAAACCACGCTTGTGGTAGCAGCAAAAGCCGATAGTCCACTGCACACAGATACCCTAGGTTAAGATTGCTGCCATCACGGTCCGAGAGCGGAGAGCAGAGTCTCGTTGGACGAAATGCTGCACCGAACCCATATACCGAACCCAAGAGTCAGTCCCGTGTATCCATGCGTACGATCGAGAAGTACAAATTCTGTGTGTCGAGTGCTCTACGCAGTTTTCGAGAAAGTTGAAAAAGTTATACGGATAGCTCCCAAGAACGATTGGAGTGTCTGCAGTGAAAAGTGCAAATACTGCGGCCAATATAGACCAGTTTCCATGACGGTTCCCAAGTTTCGGGGAAGTATTATCGGTGGTCGGGCCAAGAAACGAAGAACACCCAGTTAAGGTCCGAAGTGATGTGAACGTGGATGACCGTAGTGAGTGGAGGGTTGCGCCACGTGGTCCCACAGGGCGGTCCCGTTTTGTGGATCAGTAGTTTTGAATTCGAGTTCTAGAGCGAGTCCGAAGGAGCACGGTAGCAAACGTTGAGTGCATGGTGGGATTAAGTAGCGGGCGTCTACAGACCCGTTCTTGAGCAAAAGCAGTGTTCCCGGTCGGATAGAGGTGAGTCGGAGCAAGTGACATTCGCCCGTGGAAGAGGTGTGGCCCTGGTGTATGGGGGATTGCGAAGTGGAAGTGAAAAGTGTGATGGAGAGTCGTGGCAGCATGAGTCTGGTTCGGTGAAGAGCGGTATCAGCGATAACGAAGGCGAGACGCGGCGTGGTAGCAGGTGGCCCCTACGTGAACGCGTGTGCACAATCTATATTGTAAATGGTGGGAATTGGAAATAAAAGCATGCTTGCTAAGATATCGTTAGAAAGGTCAATAAAGTGGTCTAGTTTTGGAGAAAGAAGTTTTATATCCGTTACAGGTCCAACCCACAAGAGTCAGAAGAGAGCATTCGGTAAATGAAAGTTTGATCCATCCTGTAATTCTTATTTATCGGTTCAGTAGAGATTCCGAATGGTACCAAATATCGCCGAAATTAGTTGATATTTTTCAGCTTCCGATCCTGCAACTCACTCTTTGTGGAGCTTTCGTTGATCTGGAGTTGACTTCCTGCTGCACGTGGCCGGCCACGTGGCAACCTGGCTGGTTCTTCCGTCCTCTATTTCTGCCGTATGGCCAATTGACGACCCCCTAGAGTCGGAGAAAGGAAGATCAGCTTCTTACATCACTGAATTCAGGCTGTGACATGGTCGCCCGAGTGATACCGTTATCTCAGTGACTTGTCTCTGGATTCTCAACTCACCGTAGCTGATTCGTCCACGTCTTCAACGACGTGTTGGCGTTTGGGGATTCAGCACTTCTCAATGTGGATAATAGGGCGACACTCCCTGAGTAGGAATTAGGAATGATTTTTTTTTCTTTTTTTTTGGTTTTTATTTCTGTGTATTTTAACTAAAGCTAATTCTACACTTACAACATTAGGATTGAAGTTTTGATAGGCTGCTTTGGTATTAGCTGTTTTACCTGAGGGCACCGTAAATCGTGTAGGTTGGTGTCCGTTTGGTCGAACGCCATTTGGCCGAATGTCATCTGGCCGAATGGTCGTTTGGCCGAATGCCGTTTGGCCGAATCATGTTCAAAAGAATTCAGAGGAAGTTTTTGGCATTCCAACTACCAATATGATCATCAGAAATATTTCCTTCTTTTAATCATAGGCTATTCTTTCTAGTTTTGACATTCAGGGATGACTTGGCGTTGATCCTGTCAATATTTTACCAAAGATTTTTCCTTCTTTGAATCATAGGCTGATCTTTCGCGTTATATTTATGCGAGGAATAGTGACATGGTCACTTAAGTTCATCATTTATTTTCGGCCAAACGACATTCGGCCAAATGGCATTCGGCCAAATGACCCTTTCGGCCAAATGGCGTTCGGCCAAACGGCATTCGGCCAAATGGCGTTCGGCCAAATGACCCGGAACCGCGATTCGATGCAGTCGAGCGAAGAGAAGAGGTCGTATTCAAGTTACGAGCACTTGGTTTAGCAAGCGAGTTGTAGTTGTGTGATCCTGGAGCTTTGAGTGGCACCGTCGCGCAACAAAGGCCTTTTAGTTGGGACGTCGACTCTGACCACTATCTGGTGGTGGTCGAACTGCGCTCAAAACTCTTCGTTATTATTTAACAATGTACAGTACCGATGGCCGCCTCGGTACGATCTAGAGAGCGACTGAACCGGATATCGTCACCGCATACGCGCAGAGTCTTGAGGCAGCTCTGGAGAACTGCTGTAATACTGTTGTGGCGTATTGCATCTGGAGCGATGACTAGCGTTTCGGCGACGTGTTGCGTTCAATACGACGACTCAATCTGCGGCGTACAATCGTCGGTGCTACACAACTGACCAAACAACCATCAGAGTGTAGTCGTAGATGAAAATTACTTAACATTAGATAGTTTAAGATCTGATTTCTATAATGATCGACAATATCTAACCGTTTCTGGTGACGACCGAGAAAGAAAATTCAAGTTCCGGAAAAAAGAATTTCGTCAAGCCACCAGAATTCAACGTTGGAGATTCGTGGCCGCTTTATGAATAATGCCTGAAGCGATATTTTGTGGCGTATGGAATCGATGAAGCGGAAGACGAACGGCGAGCTGCTTTCTTGTTGACTGCGGCTTCCATGGAAAAGTATCAAATTGTTAAAATTTTGTGCTTTCCGAAGCTTCCTGAAGAAAAGAAGTTTTCCAAGTTCTATGATTTGCTGAAGCAGCGGTTCAACCCGACGCTGGTTGTGTTCTGAGAGCGAGCACGGTATTTTGAAGACAAGGCGATGCGGAATCGACAATGGAATGGTCCACGAGGTTGAAGCAGCTGGTAAGGATGGTATCGCAGCTGAACTCATCAAGATGGACCCAGAAAAGTTGGCCACCTGTCTGCATCGGCTGATAGTCAGGATCTGGGAAACCGAACAGCTACCGGAGGAGTTTGGAATGTGAGAACTTCAGGGCGATCACTATTTTGAATGCTGCCTACAAAGTGTTATCCCAGATCATCTTCCGTCGTCTGTCACCTAAAACGAATGAGCTCGTGGGAAGTTACCAAGCCGGCTTCATCGACGGCCCGTCGACAACGGACCAGATCTTTACCGTACGGCAAATCCTCCAGAAATGCCGTGAATACCAGGTCCCAACGCATCACCTCAAAGCGGCATACGACAGTATCGACCGCGCAGAGCTATGGAGAATCATGGACGAAAACGGCTTTCCTGGGAAGCTGACTAGACTGACTAAAGCAACGATGGACGGTGTGCAAAACTGCGTAAGGGTTTTGGGTGAACTATCCAGTTCATTCGAATCTCGCCGGGGACTGCGACAAGGTGATGGACTCTCATGCCTACTCTTCAACATTGCTCTGGAAGGTGTGATGCGATGAGCCGGGCTCAACAGCCGGGGAACGGTTTTCACAAAATCCGGTCAATTTGTGTGCTTTGCGGACGACATGGACATTATTGCAAGAACATTTGGAACGGTGGCAGAGCTGTACACCCGCCTGAAACGCAAAGCAGCGAAGGTCGGACTGGTGATGAATGCCTCAAAAACAAAGTACATGCTGGTAGACGAAACCGAACACGACTGGATCCGTCTGGGTAGTAATGTTACCATAGACGGGGATACTTTCGAGGTGGTGGAATTCGTCTACCTCGGATCCTTACTGACGGCTGACAACAACGTGAGCCGTGAAATTCGGAGGCGCATCATCAGCGGAAGTCGGCCCTACTACGGGCTCCAGAAGGAACTGCGGTCGAAAAAGATTCATCCACGCACCAAATGCACCATGTTCAAAACGCTATTAAGACCGGCGATCCTCTACGGGCACGAAACATGGACCATGCTCGAGGAGGACCTGCAAGCACTCGGAGTTTTCGAGCGACGCGTGCTAAGGACGATCTTCGGCGGTATGCATTAGAACGGTGTGTGGCGGAGAAGGATGAACCTCGCTGCACTTTACGGCGAACCCAGCATCCTGAAAGTGGCTAAAGCTGGATGGATACGGTGGGCAGGGCATGTTGCAAGAATGCCGGACAACAACCCTGCAAAGCTGGTGTTTGCAACTGATCCGGTTAGCACAAGAAGGCGTGGGGCGCAGAGAGCATGATGGGCGGACCAGGTGGAGCGTGACCTGGCGAGTATTGTGGCGTACTATTGTTGATTATGTCTTCTTCTTCTTCTTCTTTTTTCTGGCCAACTAGCACCGTTCGGCGCCAGTTGTGTTTTACGTCGGCTGGGTCTAGGAGCTAAGCCTTAAATTCCGACGCCCCAGGGAGACAGCCACCACACCTGAGGACCCTACATATCGAACCCATCAACACATGGGCCGGGACCTACGGCTTTACTTCCTATCCGAGGGAAGGCGTGATCACGGATTTTATGTCTCAGAAAATCCCATCGGCGTCGACGGGAATTGAACCCCGACCGACTGGTGTGAGAGGCAACCACGCTTACCACTACACCACCGACGCCGACTTGATTATGTCTTGTCTTAATGATGTTGAACAAATAAATGTATGTATGTATGTACGAGGTTGAAAAAGCTAGCAGCCAACTGCGATTTTGGAGAAAATGTGGACGTGTTCATCAAGAACTTGTTCGTGGTTGGGCTACGCCGCTGTCCACTATTCGAATGAGTGTACGAAGAAGAAGCGATGGCCAGCTTCGACGTTTTGATGAAGATTGCACTGAATAAAGAATTGACAGCGTAGCGTTTTGGACGTGCGCAAGACCAAAAGCATGGTGTGGAGAAGAAGCAGTGCATGAGTGATTCACGGTGTTTCGCCTGCGGAAGAGGTGATCAAGATTTCCGGAAATGCCAATACAAGAGTTACGTGTGCAAGCTTTGCTATAAGAAGGGACACCTTGCCAAGGTGTGTCCTACTAAGGAGTCGGAACAACCAATGGAGAAGAAGAAGCCGGCACAGTTCTGGAGCGTTACAATTCGGACATGCCGATCAAGATCTATTGCGACGCTTCGAACGAAGGGATTGGTGCTGTTATCGTTCATGAGTTTCCAGACAAGAGAAAGCGACCAATATGATTTGCATCGAGAATGTTGAAGAAGCACGAAGCAGGATACTCCGTGATTGACGAAGAAGCACTGGCCATCTATTACGGAATCATCAAGTTCAACACCTACCTGCAAGGACGGTACTTTAAGCTCATGACGGATCACAAGCCTTCGACAAGCCTCTTCAGTTCTAAGGGTGTTCCGGAGACAGCAGCTGGTCGTTTGCAGCGATGGGCAGTTTTCCTGTCTAACTATGACTACGGGATTCAACATGTGAAAGGAGTTCAAAACGTTCCTGCCGATTTTTTTTTTATCAAGGCACCCCAATTATAACGATAGAAGCGAAAAAGGAGAGGGAGGACGAAGCGTAAAGTTTCCTGTGGAAGCTGAGACCCGTTCATTGGAGGAGCGCAAGCTGATCATCGTCGAAAGCCGCCGTGACAAGCTGTTTAGCCACAAATCCCGCAAAGGCTTTGTGCTGTAAGCCACAATCTGCAGGGATAAGGACGGGAGCCTCATGGCGGACAATCATGAGGTGATCGAAGGGTGGAAGCAGCACTTCGACGAGCACCTGAATTGCGAAGGCATAAAGGATCAAGACAGCAGAGGAAATGACTATGTTGATGCAGAAGAGGACGGGAACGAACCAACTCCCACGCATCGGTTAGTAGTCAATATTTGGGAAACCGAACAGCTACCGGAGAATGGAAGGGCGGGATAACATGTCCCATCCACAAGAAAGGCGACAAGTTAATGTGTGAGAATTTTCCATCGATCACCATTTTGAATGCCGCCTTCAAAGTCCTATTCCAGATAAGCTTCCATCATGTATCACGTAACGCAAATGAGTTCTGCAAAGGCCGGTTTCATCGACGGCTGGCCGACAACGGACCAGATCTTTACCATACAGCAAATCCTCCAGAAATGAATAGCAGGTCCCAACGCATCACTTGTTCATCGACTTCAAGGCGGCATACGACAGTATCGACCGCACAAAGTTATTGAAAATCATGGAAGAGAACAGCTTTCCTGGGAAGTTTATCGGACTCGTAAGAGCAACGATGAACGATGTGCAAACAGCGGGTGAACTATCCAGTTCATTCGAATCTTGACGGGGACTGGGACAAGGAGATGGACTTTCCTGCCTACTATTTAGGGTAGAAAGTGATAGAAGATCTCGTCTACCTCAGTTCCTTGCTAACGGCTGACAATAAAATGAGCCGTAAAATACAAAGGCGCTTCATCAGTGGAAGTCGTGACTATGACGGGTTCCAAAAAAAAAATGCGGTCAGAAAAGATTAACCTCTGCATTTAATATGTCATGTAGAAAATGCTAATAAGACCGGTGGTTCCCTACGAACACAAAACATGGACCATGCTCGAGGAAGACCTGCAAGCACTCAGATTTTTCGAGCAACGCGAATATTGTGTGGTGGAAGAGGATGAACCACGAGCTAACTGCTCTCTACGGTGAACCCAATATCCCGAAAGCGGCCAAAGCTGGACGGATACGGTGGGCAGTGCATGTTACAAGAATGCCGGACCACAACCATGAAAAGTTGCTGCTTGCTAATTATCTAGTTGGTATGAGAAGGCGTGGAACGCAGAGAACACGATGGGCGGATCAGGTGGAGCGTGATCTGGTGAGTGTTGGGCGTGACCGACGTTGGAGAGCTGCAAATCGAGTATTGTGGCGGCAAATTGTTGATTCAGTGTTGTCATGAATTCGATGTTGAACTAATGAAATGAAATCACATCGCACACTTTGAATACGAAACACCTCTCTGTTTGTTATGGTACAAAATATTGTTCCAACTGTCGCAAAACCCTTTCCACTTGTCTAACTGAACCGTTTCCGGAAGCGTATTGCATTTTTCGGTGGCAATAAAAATCGCTCTAATTTGATAGGCTCTTCCAAATGCGTTCGCACGCGAGAAGTCTCGGCAAGCAATAGAAGCGGTTTGCTTTAGGCTACACTTTTCGAAACATTGCAATGCAATTTACGGTGCGAGACTTTTGCTTTGACCGAAAACAGCTTTAGATGATGAATTAATTATGATAGTTGCCGCTGACGACGATGATGGAGGATGACCGACGACCAGAGCAGAGGGCAAGCTGAGCAGACCAATTATTTTCTTCCGGCTTGCTCATAAATTTCTAAAGTGCAACCGGGCGGCAAAATGGGTGGCTGCTGCATTGAGGTGTCGTCGTTAGCTCGGAAGTTCTGCTGGGGAGTGAGATGACAATCAAATTCAGCAATGGGTCGCATAATTGAGCTTCACACAATACACGAGTTACGGGTGGCTACACTTGAGAAAATTTTGTCAAAACTGCCTGTTTGGAAGGTGCAATAACCACCCGAAAGGTACGGTAAGTCATCGGAGATTGTGCACCTCCAGGCAGTTCGACAGAGAAAGGTTGGACTGAAAAATACTTTTTCGATAAAATTTCTCATGCCCAATGGGCAAGCATTCAGCAACAGCAGCATTTCACAGCAGGTAGGGAACAATATCGCATCGGATAATAAAACGATTGGCGGCGGTGCTGGCGACGATTAATGGTCATCACGGGAATTGGGAAAGGTCTGTGTTCCTTGTCCGCCGAATTCGCTCTGCAAAGTTAGTCTGACCGAATGATGCGTAGGCAGACGCAGGTAGTTTTCGTGCTTCGTTTATCTAATTGAGAAGGATCTCAATAAGAGGATGTTCTGCACATTTATACCTTCGTTCGTTTCCTAACGGATTCTGTAAGATTTATGGTTGTTTTTTTTTATTGATTATCTTTTAGTGCAGCTTAGACATTTTCTGCAGAAATACTGGTTTAACGAGTGCATCTTAGTTGAGAAAAAAATATCAAAAAATCCAAACTTACTCAACCTAGCGAATATTTGACCTTCATCTACAAACTAAGAACATTTCAAATGTGACGTAAATATATTGCTAATGCCCGTGTATAGTTAAATTTTTGGTGCCTAACATGGAGAAAACCAGTACACCCATCCAAATGCTTTACACTTCTGAATCATTTGGACATATTTTGTGGTTAATGCACAGCACAATTATTCAATGTGCCCTAGCTTTCTGCAATCTAATCAAAATAATCCGGAACCATTTGCCATTTCCAATTCAGCCAATCACATATCATCCGATACTCGCGCATGGTGCAACCCAAATACAACAACAGCGTCCGTCATCCCATTTCAACGCCTATCTTCATTATCTCCGCTGATCCTATCTTTTCACATATCGACTTGCTGACTGCTGATGCTGCCTTGGCTCAGGCACAAGCTGTTGCATCGCTGCTAGCTGCAATTTGAGGATGATGCTCTTTCCCACGCATTTCGCTTTGGAGCTTAATTCTCAACCTGCTTCCAGAACGAAACGATCCGGACTCCTTTGGCAATCTACCATCTAGGGACAGGCTTGTAAGTTTATTTAGAGCACAAAGCCAATACCACTAATCTTTCTATCGTGCACATGTTTTCGTCATTTTCGGTTGTGATGCGTTTTTTACGCTCGCTATCCTATGCCCTCACATGTTTCGTTCAGCGGAAAATTGTAATCCTTAAAATTGACATTGATGGTTTCTTGCCTTCAGCTCGTTAAGCGTCTTTATGACTTACTCACTTTTTTACCAATGTCGTTGCTGGATTTATTACCCACGACTGTTGAAATTCCGTTGATTGCAGTCGCAGATGGGTGTGCGTCTTTCAATGCGGTTTCCACACGGCGAGCAAATAAATCTTCGATCGATTTATCCTTGACTGAACCCGGTTCAACCGCACTAAAGCAACATTGAATCCTTATCGCTCGGTTGCAGAACGGTGCCACCGTGCACAGTCGTGAATAAGTGTCTCCCAAAATTTCACAGCTCAAATATTCTGCACGTGAGAGTTTTCCGATAAGACTTTCAATTTTCTGCTACATAAACTTGTCGGGTTCAAATCCATTTCAAGCCGGAATTGAAAATATTCGACATCGAGGTGAACGTGCTGGGTAACCTCTAATCCACCAAGCAGATGCTAACCTGAAAAGTCCACCTTTGGGATGCACGATGACTGATCGCTATCTCGTAATCCATTCTCCCCTCGATTGATTCGAAATGGAATCACCACCGACCAACAATGAAAATGTGGTCTGCAAAAGCAGTTACAGTCGAGTCTCTTACTAAACGAATTCCTATTAAACGGACTCCTATTAAACGAACTCCTACTAGACAGGGGTGAGCGTTATAGGAGACTAAGAGCTTATGGGATTTCGGCATTTTGGGGGTGTGGCCTATTATCTCGGGTGTGTTAAGAGTTAACGCAATACTTTCTTCGGCAAAGTTTTAGGGCTTGATAAGATCTACCATTTAGAACTTTGGTTCATATGATTAGTTGGCAATTTGGCCACTAGAGGGACCATCAACAATTTGATGCTAAATTGCACTACGGGAACCATATCAGGTTGTCAAGCAAACGTTACGATATGCGACAGCTCAAGAACCTGATAATTTGGAAGGATAGTGTCTTCGGGTAAGTTGTTGGGTACGCCAATAACTTACTGACGATGCGTTTGGAAGTTCGAAATTCCTCCACTGGGCGGCGCTAGTGAGCAAGTAAATTTCAAAACCTCATATCTCAGAATCCCGATAACTTAGGAAGATGGTGTCTTCGGCAAAGTTGATCAGTATGACATATACTTACATAAAAATAAACACTTGTTTCGCAGTTCTGCCACTAGGTGGCGCTAGTGAACATGCAAATTTTAGAAATCTCATAGCTCAGAATCCTGATAACTTAGAAAGTTGGTGTCTTCGGCAAAGTTGATCAGTATAACATAAACTTACATAAAAATAAACACTTGTTTTGCAATTCTGCCACTAGGCGGCGTTTACCGTTTTTTTTCGTCTTTTTTCGATTTTTATGGCGGTTTTTCGGCTTGGCAAAACTAGTGTCGCTCCCCCCGATAACTTAGAAAGTTGGTGTCTTCGGAAAAGTTGATCAAAATGACATGAACTTACATAAAAATAAACACTTGTTTCAAAATTCTGCCATTAGGAGGCGCTAGTAAACTTGCAAATTTTAAAAATCTCAAGGCTCAGAATCCTGATAACTTAGGAAGTTGGTGTCTTCGGCAAAGTTGATCAGTATGACATAAACTTACATAAAAATAAACACTTGTTTCAAAATTCTGCCACTAGGAGGCGCTAGTGAACCTGCAAATTTTAGAAATCTCATAGCTCAGAATTCTGATAACTTAGGAAGTTGGTGTTTTCGGCAAAGTTGGTCAGTATGACCTAAACTTACATAAAAATAAACACTTGTTTCGCAATTCTGCCACTAGGCGGCGTTTACCGTTTTTTTCGTCTTTTTCGATATTTTTGGCGGTTTTTCGGCTCGGCAAAACTAGTGTCGCTCCCCCCGATAACTTAGAAAGATGGTGTCTTCGGCAAAGTTGATCAGAATGACAAGAACTTACATAAAAATAAACACTTGGTTCAAAATTCTGCCACTAGAAGGCGCTAGTGAACTTTCAAATTTTAGAAATCTCATAGCTCAGAATCCTGATAATTTAGGAAGTTGGTGTCTTCGGCAAAGTTGATCAGTATGACATAAACTTACATAAAAATAAACACTTGTTTCAAAATTCTGCCACTAGGCGGCGTTTACCGGGTTTTTTCGTATTTTTTCGACTTTTTTGGGGGTTTTCGGATCAGCAAAACTAGTGTCGCTCCCCCCGATAACTTAGAAAGATGGTGTCTTTGGCAAAGTTGATCAGAATGACATAAATTTACATCAAAATAAAGAATTGTTTCTGCCGCTTGGCGGCGCTAGTGAACATACAGATTTTAGAAATCTCATAGCTCAGAATCCTGATAACTTAGAAAGTTGGTGTCTTTGGAAAAGTTTATCAGAGTGACATAAACTTACATAAAAATAAACACTTGTTTCGCAATTCTGCCACTAGGTGGCGCTAGTGAACATGCAAAGCCGAAAAACCGCCAAAAAAGTCGAAAAAAGACGAAAAAACCCGGTAAACGCCACCTAGTGGCAGAATTGCGAAACAAATGTTTATTTTTATGTAAGTTTATGTCATACTGATCAACTTTGCCGAAAACACCAACTTCCTAAGTTATCAGAATTCTGAGCTATGAGATTTCTAAAATTAGCATGTTCATTAGCGCCGCCTTGTGGCAGAATTGCGAAACAAGTGTTTATTTTTATGTAAGTTTAGGTCATACTGATCCACTTTGCCAAAGACACCAACTTCCTAAATTATCGGGATTCTGAGATATGAGGTTTTGAAATTTTACTTGCTCACTAGCGCCGCCCAGTGGAGGAATTTCGAACTTCGCAACTCATCGTCAGTAAGTTATTGGCGTACCCAACTACTTTCCTGAAGACACAATCCTTCCAAATTATCAGGGTCTTGAGCTGTCGCATATCGTAACGTTTGCTTGACAACCTGATATGGTTCCCGTAGTGCAATTTAGCATCAAATTGTTGATGGTTCCTCTAGCGGCCAAATTGCCAACTAATCATATGAACCAAAGTTCTAAATGGTAGATCTTATCAAGCCCTAAAACTTTGCCGAAGAATGTATTGCGTTAACTCTTAACACACCCGAGATAATAGGCCACACCCCCAAAATGCCGAAATCCCATAAGCTCTTAGTCTCCTATTAAGCGGATTCCTATTGCGCCCCCCGACCAGTGATCTTATAACAGTCTCGACTGTAAATGAAAAACAACTCACCGGCTGTAAAATGGGCGGGTGAAGTGCCATTTAGATTAGGGTTCGTTGTGTGCCGCTGCTCCTGATTCTCAGTGCCAAATGACTTCAAGAACAGTTTAGAACACGATGTGGCAAAGTTGTTCAGAAAGCCGGGAAAATAAGAAAAGTAAATTCTCTCTCGGTAGCTACGGGGTCAGCATTGAGCATCTATGCAAGCTAGCATTGGGAAAGTTTGGCTAAGACATCGATTTTTGTGAATCGATTCGAATCGGACCAGCAGAATCGATTCACCGATTTAATCGGAAGCTTTGAATCGATGTTTGCGCATCGATTCGATTTTTTAAAATGTTGCAAAACCATAAAATGATCCGATTGCAGCATGGAGTACAAATCATCCCATGATTTTTTCGTCAAAAGTTGAGATTGTAATGGAACCGCCTCGGGAGGAATTCATGGACAAATCCGTGGAGGAATCCCTAAAGAAATTCCTGGAGGGATTCCTCCAGGAATACCTGAAGGAAATCAAGAAGGAATCTCTGGAGGAATTCCAGGAGAATTTCGTGGAGGACTCCCTGAAGAAATTCCTGGATGAATGCCTGGAGCAAATTTTGGAAGAAATCTTGAAGAAGTCTCTGGATGAACTCCTGGAGGATTCTCTAGAGGAAATCTGGGCGGAATCCCCGGAGAAGAAACATCTTAAGGAATTCCTGGGGGAATCCGTAGAGAAATGTCTGGAGAAATTCTTGGAAGAATTCCTGGAGAATAATCGCTGGAGGAATCCCTGAATCAATTTCTGGAGGAACCTCAGGAGGAATGCCTGGAGGATTTTCTGAACAAATTCTGGGAGGAATATCAGGTGGAACTCCAGGAGAAATCCTTAGAGGAATTCTTGAAGAAATCCCTGAATGAATCCCTGGAGGAATCTCTAGAGGAATTATGCGAGGAATCCCTGAAGAAATTTCTGAAAAAAATTCTAGAGGAATTCCCCGAGAACTATTCCTGGAGGAATTCCTGGAGGAATTTCTGGAGGAATCTCTGGAAGAATCCTAAGAGGAATCCCTTGTAAAATTTCTGAAAAAAAATCCTAGAGGAATTCTCGAACGAATCCCTTTAAGAATTTTTAGAGGAATTCATTCCCAGAGTATTCCTGGAGGAATTTGTTGATGAATCCCTTGAGGAAGTTCTTGGAGGAATCCCTTGAGAAATTCTTGGAGGAATCCCAGGAAGAATTATTGAAGAAATCCAAGAATCAATTTCTGAGGGAATTCTAGAAAGAGTTTCCGAAGATATCCGACGAGGAAGTACTGAAGAAATTGCTGAAATTCCAGAACAAACCCTAAAAAGAGTATACAGAGGAACTCTTGGAGCAATCCCTGTAGCTGTTCCTAAAGGAATCCCTGGAGAAGTTCCCGAAGAATCCTAGGAGGAAGCTTGAAAGCAATCCCAAGAGGAATTTCTAAGAGAATCTTTAAACCGTTCCTGGATGAAGTCTTAGATTAATTCCTGAAGGAGTTTCTGGAAGAATTCCAGGAGAAATTTCTGAAGGAATCTCAAGAAGAGTTCTCGCAGACATTTTCAAAATAATCCTGGAAGTTGTTCCCGAAAGAATCACAAAAGAAATTCCCAGGTGAATCCCTGGAGGAACCTTGGAGAAATTTGTAAAGGAACCCCATGATGAATCCCAGAAGCAATCCCATGAGGAATTCCTTAGGGAATCTCACAAGAGCTTTCTTAGCGAATTTCTGTAAGAATTTATGTAGAAGTCCCTGGATAAAAATTTGAAGAAATTCATGTCTGCAGTAATTTCTGCACGAATCATTGAAGGGATACTTAGACGGACTCCTAATGGATTTTTGTACAATATTTTAAAGAAATTCCAGGATTAATTTTTAAAGAATCTGTAGTAAAATTATTGGAGCAATCTCCAGCGGAATCCTGGAAGGAATACATGTAGAAATCATTGAAGAAATTTCTGAAGGAATATCAGCAGAAATACCTTAAAGGATCTCTGGAGAAATTCTCGAAGGGAACCTCGAAAACAGCACTTGAACAATCCCTGGAGGAACCCAGCGCAAATCCCCGAAGAAAGGTCTGGAGGAACCCTGAATTCTTGAAGAAATCTCTGGATGAATTCAAGATGGAATCACTGCAGCAAGCTATGAAAAAAAATCCTGGAGGAATTGTTCATACTCATGTAGTTTACAAACAAGAAACAAATCTAAAACAGCCGTTTTGATTCCTTAAAACATCAATGCCTATTTGCATATTCACATATCGGGTGCCCATGCCGCTTAAAAATCATGTTAAGGTCAGACAACACCCCCCCCCCCCTGGCATTCAACCAGAAAAAAATCCTATCTACGCTAATGATTTTACGAAAAAAAAAACGAGTATAAAAAATCGATTTGATCCATTTTGTGGGGTTTCAACATCGATTTAACATTTTAACATCGAACTCGAGACCTGTCGATTGCCAACCGCATGCCTTCCTATCTACGCCATCCTAGAGATGATGAATTGAAGCACTAAAATCAAATCATAAACTTCCCGCGGTTGAATAATTACCACACTTGCACTCCTATTCCGCAGTGGTGAATTAGCACAGAATATTATGGTTCGCAACTGAACAACACATTAGTTCAGCTGCTGTTCAGTAAAAAACACGTGTACTCTGAGTCGAAGTATAATGAAACGAAAGCGCTTTTTCAACTTGTGAAAAACACATTATACAGATACATGTGCTAATTTGTACATAAACTTAACAAGAAGCAGAAAAAGGTCTAGTTAAACTATTTTTTAAAGAATTACTGCAAATTGAATAAAAAATCTAATGAACGCTTGCAAAGTGTTTTATATTATCATTGTTGATGCCGATACGAAAGGTTGAACATTGGCGACGTTTTCAATTGAAAAAGCATATGTACAGTAATGAGCACAGCACAATTTGAGTTCAGCTATAATTACTATAATACAGCAACAATTCAAGCAAGCATGCTGGTTTTCGGCTTGTGAAAGTTAGTTGGGTTATTTTTGATCTTTAATATCTCAGAAACCAGTGAATTTAATTAAATGAAATTTTGAACGTTTATCAACAATATATTAATGCTTCACCAGTTAATAAAACATAGGTACTTTTCAACGTTTGAAAAATTTATCATGGATTGACACTTTTTGGATCTTTTTCAAAAAAAATGTATTTTTACCCTTCTTACACCCATAAGAAGGGTATAAATACCGCTTGGAAAACCGACTTTCGATCCGAGGCCCGCAGGGCCGAGTCACATATACCAATGAACTCAGCTCGACGAATTGAGCAAATGTCTGTATGTGCGTGTGTGTGTATGTGTGTGTGTGTGTATGTGTGTGTGTGTATGTATGTTACAAAAAAATGTCACTCACGGTTCTCAGCCATCTGTTGACCGATTTGAGTTCTCTTGGAAGCAAATGAAAGCTACTACATCCTAGTAGAACGCTATTGAATTTTATTTTGATTGGACGTTCGGTTACCGAGATATCTTTCAAAGAGTGCTAGGGAGTAGTACAACTTAATTATTTTAGATATTTTTGACAAAGTGTATCACCATAAATTTCTCAGCCGTCTATCAACCGATTCGGGTTCTTAAGGCCCGAAACGAAAGCTACTGCACCCTAGAAGAACGCTTTTGAATTTCATTCCGATTGGACATTTTGTAACCGAGATATCTTTCGGGGAGTACTTTGGAGTAATACAACTTAACTTTTTAAGAGGTCTTTGACAAAATGCTTCATAATAAATGAATCAGCCGTGTGCAATCGATTTGAGTTCTCTCAGCATCAAATGAAAGCTACAGCATCCAAGTAGTATGCTATTAAATTTCATGCCGTTTGGACATTTTGTTTCCGAGATATCTTTCCACGAGTACTAAGGAGTAATGAAATTTACGCTTTTGAGAGATTTTTGATAAAATGTATCATAATACATTTCTCAGACGTTTGTCAACAGATTTTTTATGATCATATTTGGTTTCTCAAGGAGCTCTGCATGAAAATGCAATTGCATCAAATACATAAAAGCTACTATCTCTTTGTAATATTTGAGCTTAATAAACAGTAGCAAAAATATCACGGAATGTATGTAGGAAAAGCCTTTTTTTTATGATCAAATTTGGTTTCTCAAGGAGCTCTGCATGAAAATGCAATTGCATCAAATATATAAAAGCTACTATCTCTTTGTAATATTTGAGCTTAATAAACAGTAGCAAAAATATCACGGAATGTATGTAGGAAAAGCCTTTTTACCCTTCTTACACCCATAAGAAGGGTATAAATACCGCTTGGAAAACCGACTTTCGATCCGAGGCCCGCAGGGCCGAGTCACATATACCAATCAACTCAGCTCGACGAATTGAGCAAATGTCTGTATGTGCGTGTGTGTGTATGTGTGTGTGTGTATGTGTGTGTGTGTATGTATGTTACAAAAAAATGTCACTCACGGTTCTCAGCCATCTGTTGACCGATTTGAGTTCTCTTGGAAGCAAATGAGAGCTACTACATCCTAGTAGAACGCTATTGAATTTTATTTTGATTGGACGTTCGGTTACCGAGATATCTTTCAAAGAGTGCTAGGGAGTAGTACAACTTAATTATTTTAGATATTTTTGACAAAGTGTATCACCATAAATTTCTCAGCCGTCTATCAACCGATTTGGGTTCTTAAGGCCCCAAACGAAAGCTACTACATCCTAGTAGAACGCTATTGAATTTTTTTTTGATTGGACGTTCGGTTACCGAGATATCTTTCAAAGAGTGCTAGGGAGTAGTACAACTTAATTATTTTAGATATTTTTGACAAAGTGTATCACCATAAATTTCTCAGCCGTCTATCAACCGATTCGGGTTCTTAAGGCCCGAAACGAAAGCTACTGCACCCTAGAAGAACGCTTTTGAATTTCATTCCGATTGGACATTTTGTAACCGAGATATCTTTCGGGGAGTACTTTGAAGTAATACAACTTAACTTTTTAAGAGGTCTTTGACAAAATGCTTCATAATACCGTCTACCCCCGTTGGTTTGAACGACACCTCATGCAAACCAACGGGGTTCATTTTTTAATTTGAACTTCTAGTAACCCTGTGGGCATCGAAAATCGCACTGATGGAAACCCGTTTTGCTGTTTTGTTTTGATTCTGCGTTCCATTTCACCCCGTTCCATGAGCAGAATGACGTTTGAACCATTTTTAGTTTGAACGATGTGCAGATTAGAGGGGGTCAAATTAAAAAGTGTTCAGATTAGATGCGGTCAAACGAACGGGGGTAGACGGTAAATGAATCTGCCGTGTGTCAATCGATTTGAGTTCTCTCAGCATCAAATGAAAGCTACAGCATCCAAGTAGTATGCTATTAAATTTCATGCCGTTTGGACATTTTGTTTCCGAGATATCTTTTCACGAGTACTAAGGAGTAATGAAATTTACGCTTTTGAGAGATTTTTGATAAAATGTATCATAATACATTTCTCAGCCGTCTGTCAACAGATTTTTTATGATCATATTTGGTTACACAAGTTAGTTATACATGAAAATGCAATTGCATCAAATACATAAAAGCTACTATCTCTTTGTAATATTTGAGCTTAATAAACAGTAGCAAAAATATCACGGAATGTATGTAGGAAAAGCCTTTTTACCCTTCTTACACCCATAAGAAGGGTATAAATATCGCTCGAAAAACCGACTTTCGAACCGAGGCCCGGAGGGCCGAGTCTCATATACCAATGAACTCAGCTCGACGAATTGAGCAAATGTCTGTATGTGCGTGTGTGTGTATGTGTGTGTGTGTGTGTGTGTGTATGTATGTTACAAAAAAATGTCACTCACGGTTCTCAGCCGTCTGTTGATCGATTTGAGTTCTCTTGGAAGCAAATGAAAGCTACTACATCCTAGTAGAACGCTATTGAATTTTATTTTGATTAGACGTTCGGTTACCGAGATATCTTTCAAAGAGTGCTAGGGAGTAGTACAACTTAATTATTTTAGATATTTTTGACAAAGTGTATCACCATAAATTTCTCAGCCATCTATCAACCGATTTGGGTTCTTAAGGCCCCAAACGAAAGCTACTACATCCTAGTAGAACGCTATTGATTTTTTTTTAATTGGACGTTCGGTTACCGAGATATCTTTCAAATAGTGCTAGGGAGTAGTACAACTTAATTATTTTAGATATTTTTGACAAAGTGTATCACCATATATTTCTCAGCCGTCTATCAACCGATTCGGGTTCTTAAGGCCCGAAACGAAAGCTACTGCACCCTAGAAGAACGCTTTTGAATTTCATTCCGATTGGACATTTTGTAACCGAGAGGATCGCAGTAGGCAGCACGCGCGGGTGGACGTGTTTCGGAATCACCTGTCATGTTTTACTTCGTCTCCGCGTACAATTTGACCAACGCAATGGCTAATGTGAAATTGATTTAACCATTAATTCCGCGAGTGATATTGAAGAAGATCTGTGCAGCTAGTGGTACACGCAGTCCGAACTCATAAGTGTCTTCGGTGTGAAAAGAAAAACAAGGGAAGACTTCTTTTCCGGAAAAGAAAATCTGCCGTGAATCAGCATCAGAAATCCATTGGGCTGCCTTTGAACAATTGAACTAAAATCGGCTGGCAGTAAAAATTTCAATTTTTTTTTCAATATAAGTCGATCATTTTGTGATAAATCTCTGATCCGAGCCAAACAGAAATATTCGATCAGGAAATTTTGAAAAAAAAACGCTTGTATTTCTGGATAACATACCGTACATAATGACTTGTTTTGCCAGAGTTGATTGGCTGCGTGTGTGTTCTCCGGATGTTTAAACATTTTCATAGTGAGTCCGTTCCATTACCTGAACAAAATGACGCTAAAATTCGGTGAGATCGTACCAGTTCAGCTTATAGATAGTTACTAAGTATCCCGTAGGATTATTGAACACTTGCCAAGACAACATATCTTACATCTTTGTTCATCTACAAATCTATGTAGGGTGATTTTGGGTATTTTCGGTGGTATTGTTTTCTTCGTTATAAGAGGGTTTCGTCGGCCAAATTGGTTTCATTTTGTAGGGAAGGTTAACACCATGACGAAAACAGCAAAAGTGCTAAAATTTCATAAGCACTATTGATTGATCTGAGTTGTAGTATAGTGATGCACTGGGCTAATTACTGTAAATGGGTTAGAAGGGCATCTTCTTTTCTTTTCGTTTCAGAGAGCGAGCAATGGTGCTTAAGCCTAGGCACTAGGGCCAGGACACGGACTTAATACCTGTGTCCCATCCCAGGAAGCACCAAGGACCAAGGGGTGACATTAACCTTCTTAGCATCGTCATCCGCATCGATTTTCACAGTATTTTTCTTTTTCTTTTCCATGAACTGAGCGGTTGGTACGAGATGTCCCCACTCATTGTTTTTATTGTTGAATTAAAAACGCTGCACAGTAGGCCTGGCCGCTTTAATGATTGTAATGCATCTACGATGTACTGCAATCATTAATAATGACAAGAAAATTGATGGAATTAGTCGCTTCTATCATTTTCCAGGATTCTTTCAATGATTGGCTGTGTATGTGTAGACTAGACTAGACTAGACTAGACTAGACTAGATTGGACATTTTGTAACCGAGATATCTTTCGGGGAGTACTTTGGAGTAATACAACTTAACTTTTTAAGAGGTTTTTGACAACATGCTTCATAATAAATGAATCAACCGATTTGAGTTCTCTCAGCACCATATGAAAGCTACAGCATCCTAGTAGTATGCTATTAAATTTCATGCCGTTTGGACATTTTATTTCCGAGATATCTTTCCAGGAGTATTAAGGAGTAATAAAATTTACGCTTTTGAGAGATTTTTGATAAAATATATCATAATAAACTTGACGCCAAATCTACAATATTTTCTAGAATGACCAAAAATCATAATCATACATACGATTAATACAACAATAGTTTTAATAAGTGTAAGAAGGGTTCTGTTCACCATAGGTGGATTAATTCAGGTTTTTAATGTTGCATCAGGTATCAATATATTGTTGATAAACTTTCAAAATTTCATTCGATTAGGTTCACTGATTCCGGAGATATGACAGTTCAAAAATTGGTTGTCTAAAAAAATAGTGTTTTACGACAACGGTTCTAGCTTCGCCAAAGATTAACCAATCGCGCCCAAATTTGTACCAATGATGCACATATAATAGGTTGACAAACAGTTGAAATTTGAAAATTTTTTATGCACTCTATGAAAAGTTACAGCATGTTGAATTTTTTTGTGAGAGGAAAAAAAGTTGCCTATCCCAAACATTTTGACCACCCCCTGTATGTTGGACGCTCCTTGTCGTCTCACCATTTTGCAGCCCTAACACTTGAATGGCATGGAGAAAACAAGCACAGGGGTCAAACAGGGTAAGAAAAGACCCCGTAAAATCATTGACCACTGATAGTTTGTTAACTACCACGCGTCTCCTTCTTCTATAACTGTTTCGAAGAGTATAATGGTGATCCTGGTACTCTTCATGTTATACATCGGACAGATTTGTGTTCTTAAGGTGAAACATCATAAAATCTCATTGCAGTTTTGTATATAAACTTTAGATGCACAAATCTGTCGAACGAAACATCTAATCAAGCCGCACTTGTTTATCCTGGTTTTGCTCACTTGTAAAATGAGGCCGTTTTTACAAATCGAGAGCATTTGTTTATGAATTTCCAAGATTGGTTCTCTTGAAAACGTGGCCAAGTCGGCCCCTATTTGTAGCCATATTTGTATTCTTTAAAGTTTCCCCTTAATATCGCGGTAGAAATATCCTGCAATGAGTTCCAAACTGATTATCATTCTCAATCGATAAAAACATGGAATTATGTTTTTGCCAACTTGTGCCGTGGTACGAATACCACCCAGGTTTTAACAAGATGCATTTGCTTGGACTTGGCGGCCTTATGACACCCTTTCACATTGTTAAGAATATAAAATTAACGTACAAAAATAAAAATGAACATTGAATTCAATAAATCGATTGCCTGATTATCCCATCGACCGTCAAATCCTCCCATTGTGCATGATTACCTTCGTCGCATCATCAATTAATTGAAGCAACTACCACATCAAGGCTACGTCACGTGTCGAAACCCGATCATCATTAAGCCATTTTTTGTTGCAACCACCATCATATTACCCAAACAGTTAGTGACTGATAGCGCGCGGCAAAAAGTTGTGCACATTTATTGCACGTGACCCCCATCACCAGCAGTACCTAACGAACCCGCGGAGCGGAGTCTCGCCAGCAGCCAGCAAGTGAGCGGTAATAAACGATTTCCTTGAACACCTAAAAAGTTCATCATGCACTTCAGAAGCGACTTGGTTTTTTCCTCTGTTTCAGTTCAGTTCATAACTAAAAACCCGCCACCACCATTAGATTGGTCGCAAAACAGTGCCACGTGCACTGCCGCCGTTTGTGTGCACCACCAGCGAGCGGCGGCGGGAAGGAGTTGTTGCTCACTTTTCAATTAATTTCAACGTTCGTGGCCATCACGCACTGGTGGGGGTTGTTCGGGGTGACCGGAATCGCCGGGCGCTTTGCATAATCGTGTATATTGGGTGTTCAATTGGATGGGGGAGCCATGTTTACAGTGCACAATGTTGAATGACACAGTCAACTGAACCAATCCAACTTACAGCAAATTTATGATTCCATTATCATTAGTATCAGGATTGACATTGAAAAATGGATGTTATTTGGTCGCGACCAAACAATATATGATATGATCCCAATGCCAAAATATTCCACTGAATTTATTGAAACAAAAATCGCCACCTTTGACAATCAAGCGTGTTATTTTACGGAACCTCAAAACAAAGAACGCGGAATCAATTCACTCACCGTCCCATTAGCGGTTCAACTCACGCAGTCCTTGAATTCGCATGAGTTTTTTTTCCTCTCTGAAACTTGTTGTTCTTCGTTTTTATATTGCCGATTGTTTCCGCAAAAAGCGAATTCTTACGCACCCGTTTGTGCGTGCGTCTTGATAGGGTGAGCTAGAATTGAATAAATTTGATACTATACTCCTGATATGATGAAATGAAAGTATTAGTAGTAATTCACAAACTGTAACACATACTCCGGAGTTTCTTTATCCGGCTTTCTCAATACATAATTTTAAAATATTTTTCCAATGCTGAAATGTTATTATTGTTTGTGCAGAAAATTACTTGGAAAACGGATCGTAGAGTCAAGTCAGATATACCAATAAACTCAGCTTAACGAAAAGAGATGATGTCTATATGTGTATGTCTGTATGTATGTATGTATGTATGTATGTATGTATGTATGTATGTATGTATGAATGTGAGCAAAAAAAAAAGTTCACTCACTTTTAAGGCCGATTTTATGGATTATTGCTAGGATCGAATCTGAATTTTACCATATTGTTTGCTATTGAAAATGATGCGGATCGGTCGAAGCGTTCCGGAGTTATAGCCATTTTAGTGACCCAGACCAGCACTTGTGAACTGGACGTATGTAAAACTGAACCAAATTCTATCACACGACACATGAAATTTATAAACTTCAGCATGGTTGCCGGATTTTATGCGGAAATCATCAACGAAAAACACAAAATCAAGATGTCGGTCAAAAATTCAAGATTGCGACCTAAAATCCAAGATGGCGGCTCAAAATCCGAGATGGAGGTTGTTTTAAGCTGAGACGAGACTCGCGAAGAGGAAAAAAAGCAACGTCAAGTGCAGCCCAACTGAGCTATCAGTTGTAGCCCGTTTGATTACGTTACCTAAAACGAGTAAAGTATTGCTATCCGAGATAAATTCTGAAGCCAAAATTAACTCCGAGCAGCATTTTCTTCTCCTGTACTGTCAAAAATAAATTGAAAACAAAATATTCCAATGATTACTTTGCTTGGCGATTGTTGGCGATGCAAAATTTCACCTCAACATGATTTTGTGCGTGAATGGGATTCAGTCACACTGCATGTGAGGTGTTGCGGTCACGTACGTGTTTGAACCACCAGCCCAAAACATAATGTCAACACAGATAGGAAGAAGAAAAAATAACAAAGTGGAGAAAAAGAAGACCATCTTCGCGAGTCTCGTCTCAGGTTTTAAGTAGTTTTAGGCTCTTAAGCCATGCAATATGGGAATATTTTGTATGGAAAAGATGTCCAGAGTCCGGAAATGGAGACCAGAATGTACGATATGGCGGCTCAAAATCCAAGATGGCGACCCGAAATCCAAGATGGTGGCCCATAATTCATGTTGGCAGCTGTTTTAAGGAGTTTAAGGTTCTTAAACCATGCAATATGGGTATATTTGGCAACCGGAGTCAGAAAATGGCGACCAGAATATGCAAGATGACGGCCCAAAACTCAAGATGGAGATTGTTTTAAAGGGGTTTCAGGCTCTTAAGCCATGCAATATGGGTGGGTATATTTGGTATGTTCTGGTGTTCAAATAGTGAAATAGTGACCAAAATATTCAAGATGGTGGTTCAAAACCAATTATGGCGGCTCACAGTTCCAGAATGCAGCTATTTTATGGAGTTTTGGGCTAAAAAGCCATGCAATGTGGGATAATTTGCTAGGGAGAAAATGTCCAGAGTCCAAAAATGGCGACCAGAATATCCAAGATGACGTCCCTAAATCCAAGATGGCGGCTCAAAATTCAAGATGGTGATTGTAACGCCTCTAAAACCATGAAAATTTGGGTATATTTGATAAGCGGAAGCTGTCCGAAGTTCCCAAATGGTGACCAGAATATGGTGGCTCAAAATGCAAGATGGCGGCCTACAATTCGAGATGGAAGCTGACTTAAAGAATTTTAGGTTCTAAAACCATGCAATATGGGTAAACTTGGCATGGGGACCTAAATATCCATGAAGACGACCCAAAGTTCAAGCTAACAGCAAAAGTGAAAATTCGATATTCATTAACATTTCACTTGAGTTTGGTTGAGATGGTTTCTCGAAGGCACCATCACCGCTAGGTGGATTAATTAGGGTTTTAAATCTTTTTTAACAAGATTTTTAGCCTGGGGCTAGTTCACGTCGGATCCCATGACTTTACATCTCTTCCGTAGGAAGAACTCACATTTTGTGAGTATGTCAGGAGTGGATTACAACACTAGGTCCTCGTCGTGATACACGGAAACAAATCCATTCCCAAGACCATGAATATGACTCATAGTTTCCCGATATTTTTATGATTTTATAGTATAAATAAACACCATGATTAAATTTTATGATTGATTTCATCATAACGCCATGCACCCGTTATTGTTTTGGCTTTCGACGACCAAAAATGGAAAACATAATCATGAAGCTATGATTAAACATGCTGGGATCATGAGAAGCATTCATGAAACCAAGAATAATTTTCATAAACCTGGATGCAGATCCTGATGTTTTACCACCAGATTCATAAAATCATGGTTGAGTGAGAATGGAGCCATGCATAGAATTCATGAAATTAAGAATTACTTTTATGATTCCGTTTGAGGTCCGACGACTTCTCAGTCAAATTCATAAAATCATGGTCGAGTGAGATGGAGCCATGCATAGAATTCATGAAATTAAGAATTACATGTTCAAATATAAAAGAGAACAACAATGATCGAACTCACCGGATAATCATATTTAGCTGGTTTACTATTTTTGTCTTTGGCTGCTACATCCAACAGGCTAAGGATGCCCTCCAAACCATATCGATTGTTTACTAGTTCACACCACTTGCTGAGTCTCCGAAGTCGTCGAACGAAGGATAAACCGGAAAAATAGAGAGAATTACCGAAAATTAGCGCGCGCGATTCCCACTTTGCTTCACCTTCCGTGCATAAACTCGGAACTACGACGGATGGCACAACGAAAACGCGAACTGGGCACTGTTTACTTTTTGCGCGTTTACTTTTTAGTCAATCAACTCCCAACAAACTGCCGAATCTTACGGGCACACTGTTTTGAAGTTCCATTTCCTGATATATGCACATTTATTACTCAAACCAAAAAAATAGCAGGTTCAACTTTTTCCACATGTCTGTGCTGGACGACCGCGCGATTTATATAATTGTATATGGCAGATAAGTGTAACGCTAGAAAGCGACCATGAATATAATTTATGAAAATGCTTGTTTCTATTCATAATTTTGGTCAACTCATTCATGAGATTATGAATCATAACAATGATATTATGAATTGGCAGAGATCCTAAGAACATGATTTTTTATTCATGATTTGGGGAATGGATTTTTTCCGTGTAGTGGCGGGCTTCAACCATCACAACACGTTACGTGTTACGTGTCACACGTTCGCTCTAGGCTTAAACGTTGTGAAACTATACATTTTAAAGCGGTAATTTCTTTCTGGCTTGCAGTCTTATGTGTTGGCTCACGAAACAATTATTTTTGCTCCAACGTTTCGATCCTGGTTTGGATCTTCATCAGGGGTTAAAAATATATTCGTCACTGTCCATACACTTTTAGCCTGTACTGTTGTCTGTGCATGTCGGGAAAAGTCGGTGTGGTATTCTAGTATTTCACGTCGACATTGACGAGTGAGAAGTGTTTTAGTGAAATAGTGGGAGAAAACATAGTAGAGTGGAGGCGTATCGACGTGAAGTACTAGAATACCACATCGACTTTTCCCGACATGTACAGACAACAGTTCAGGCTAAAAGTTTATGGACAGTGACGAATAATTTTTTATCCCCTGATGAAGATCCAAACCGGGATCGTAACGTTGGAGCAAACATAATTGTTTTGTGAGCCAACACATAAGACTGCAAGCCAGAAAGAAATTACCGCTGTAACTCTCTCAGTCGAAAAAATTCAAAAAGATTTACATTTTAAACTTTTATTTTTTCACAAAATTTTGAGTCACTCTAGTGCGTCGTTTCTACCACGCGTCGTCGTCGTGACGGACGCAGAATGAACGCGCAAAACATGCGAAAATGACCCTCATCGTGCGATCTTGAATCGCACCCGTCATTCACAACCGCAACCATCCCTCGTAGCTTCAAGCACATTCAGATTCAGATGGAAGGCTTATAAGTGTGTGTCAATTCTTAGCTCGAAGCTCGGGGA